>NW_028260368.1:6073380-6114851 GCF_056163025.1 Triticum urartu | reverse complement strand
GTATTTGGATCAATACCTATTCGGTGGATCTTTTTTTTTTTTTTCTCTGCCAGGAACCAGATTTGAACTGGTGACACGAGGATTTTCAGTCCTCTGCTCTACCAACTGAGCTATCCTGACCTTTTCTTGTGCATCATCCTAGTAGAGTATTTGTATCTATGTCAATTAAAAGGACTAAAAATTAATTAAAGTATTTCAAATTTTAAATTTGAAAATGGGGGGGGTAGTCCTATGCATTGTGCATGGTTTACTTAAATAAAACTTAAAAATAGAGTGAATAACCAAGATTTCTTGCCGATACTCTAATAAAAAAGAAATCTATTCAATGAATAGGATAAGATCCATTGAGTTCTCTTCGCATTCCTTTGTGAAAGAGTAGAATGAGAAAGCTAATGAATCTTAAACCCATTGCATTGATAAAAAGAAAAAAAAGTGCATTGATAAAAAGAAAAAAAAAAAGAGGATAAATAATAATAATATAGTATAGTTAGGGAATAAAAGAGGATTTGGGGATAGAGGGACTTGAACCCTCACAACTTATAAAGTCGACGGATTTTCCTTTTACTAGAAATTTCATTGTTGTCAGTATTGACATGTAGAATGGGACTCTCTCTTTGTCCTCGTCCGATTAATCCACTTTTTTAAAGATCTCGAAAACTTTGAATTTTAATTGAAGAATTTGATTATTCAATATTCGATTGGAGTGGATTCACAATAATGAAAAAAAAAAATTATGATATGAGTTTTTATTTCATAATCATTATCATTTCTAATTTCATTTTTAAAAAAGATAAAGAACCTATATTATAATTAGAATATAATATGAGTTCTGTGATTAATCGTTTGCTATGTCAGTATCTATACGTGTTTATTAAATGTATAAGGTATAAAACCCCTCTTTCTCTAATTTAGAACTAGAAGGAATTCCACTAACAACACAACGTAATTAACTCGATTCGTTAGAACAGCTTCCCATTGAGTCTCTGCACCTATCCTTTTCCTTTGTATTCTAGTTCGAGAACCCCTTGTTTTCTCAAAACACGGATTTGGCTCAGGATTGCCCTTTTTTAATTCCAGGGTTTCTCTGAATTTGGAAGTTACCACTTAGCAGGTTTCCATACCAAGGCTCAATACAATCAAGTCCGTAGCGTCTACCGATTTCGCCATATCCCCATTCCCTCTTCTTTGAGACCAGGATTCCTTGTGTAATTTCATCCATCTCTTAGTTTTTTTTTTGAATCATTGAGTTCATCACTCAACGTAGTCTAGCAGTTCAGTTCGACTCTATTTGAGAGACCTCGCTTGCTTATTGCAATTCAGAATTGAATTGATTCTATCCTTGATGTATTTGCAATTCAATCCGAATCAATATATCCAAAAGTTTTTATCTCCCCCACCTCCCGTCTTACTTTTTTATAGTATTCAAAATTATACTATAACGCTTGATATTTATTCTTTTTTTCTAATCAGAATTAGCAATTTTATTTACTCTGACTCTATGTTCCCCTTAGTGAAATATTAATCCTCAAATATTAACAAATAATAAAGTCTATAATGATCGAATGAAAATACCAATAAATTCTATAATTTTATTTTTTAATATCCTATAGTTAAGCATATCAAGCTAACTTTATCTTTAAGAAGTTTTAGTATTTTTTTATTTTTATAAGTATAACTTCAAATTTAGAACTAGTTAATAGCTAAGATTAATAACTAATATCTGAGATTTTACGGATTTCCTATACTATACCTATTTCTATTTGTTACACTATTTCCGTTATGTAAGCCCACTTAGCTCAGAGGTTAGAGCATCGCATTTGTAATGCGAGGGTCATCGGTTCAAATCCGATAGTCGGCTTTTTTTTCTCTATCGATGTTCTACGAACAAGAATCTCTTTTTTTCCGAATTAAATGGAGAATCCAGGATCTTTTATGTTTTTTACCTTACAATTTTGCTAGATACAAAACAATAAAATAAATAATATATATACAAAAAAAAAAGATTTGATGAAATTCCATTTTTTGGGGTACTTTAGTTGATTTTACTCTGTTTATCCTGTAGTTTAATTCAGTTTTAATTTCGATGTATTCTGTAATGTAAATACAATGAAATTAATTGTGTAAAATGAAATTTCAATAAAATAAAAAAAAGGAGTCTTCATGTCCCGTTATCGAGGACCTCGTTTAAAAAAAATACGCCGTCTGGGAGCTTTACCAGGACTCACTAGAAAAACACCTAAATCCGGAAGTAATCTTAAAAAAAAATTCAATTCTGGGAAAAAGGAGCAATATCGTATTCGTCTTCAAGAAAAACAGAAATTGCGTTTTCATTATGGTCTGACAGAACGACAATTACTTAGATATGTACATATCGCTGGAAAAGCAAAAAGGTCAACAGGCCAGGTTTTACTACAATTACTTGAAATGCGTTTGGATAATATCCTTTTTCGATTGGGTATGGCTTCAACCATTCCTGGGGCCCGCCAATTAGTCAACCATAGACATATTTTAGTTAATGGTCGTATAGTCAATATACCAAGTTTTCGTTGCAAACCCCGAGATATTATTACTACGAAAGATAACCAAAGATCAAAAGGTCTGGTTCAAAATTATATTGCTTCATCGGACCGGGGAAATTGCCAAAGCATTTGGCGATTGACACGTTGGAATATAAAGGACTAGTAAATAAAATCCTAGATAGGAAGTGGGTCGGTCTCAAAATAAATGAGTTGTTAGTTGTAGAATATTACTCTCGTCAGACTTGAACTTAACGAAAAAAGGAAAGGTTCATAGAATTTTCTTCCCCTTCCCCTTTCCCCGAACTAAATCGCCCTAAGACCATTACCATTAATTTGTATTTTCCCATCAACTAGCTAAAATTGATTAACCCTAGGATTAGGATCCTTTTTTCTTTTTTCCTCTATGTGTATTTTACATACCACAGTAATTTGCTATAGAGAATTTCTAATTTCTATTAAATCAAAATAAGATAATATAAGATATTATATTATTGCTGGAAAAAATTGTTATTTGATTTGATACATTGTGATCCTTAACGTTGATGAATTAAGAAAAACGGAAAGAGAGGGATTCGAACCCTCGGTAAACAAAAGTCTACATAGCAGTTCCAATGCTACGCCTTGAACCGCTCGCCATCTCTCCTACATAACTTATTATGGAAAATAAACTGAGTGAATAGCGAGTTTTCTTATTCCTGCAGTACAGGTACAACCGCAACCACTCGGGGGTTCCATAGTTCTATTGGAAAAATTCCTTTTGATCTAAGTGGAAGGATACAGGATTTTTTACTAGAAATTGCGCTCGCTATAAAATAAAAGTTTTTAATTTGGGTTTTCCCGCAACTAAAGAAAAAGAAAATGGAAGAATTCTTCTTATTGCATAATAAAATAAAGAAACCTTAGAATTCCGTTTGCATAAGATACGCTACACCATACTATCGAAATCAAAAATAGGGTATGAGACAATTAATAACTTTGAAAACACGAAATAGTTGATAACATAAGTTGTTGTTCAGAAATAGGAAAGTGGAATGAAATCCAGTCTTAGTCAAATATTTCATATCTCTTCGTGTCCAAGCAGAAGGAAAAGGATACAATTTGAGCTGAGCGGAAAATCCATATCTCTCTTATCCATTTAAAGCATATGGATTTAGAGTAGAGCATATGGATCAATCTATTTATAATTATAAGAATCGAATGTGTTTGTTTTTATGTTATTTTGTGAAGGAATGAAAACAATTCTATATAGAATGGGTTGGGAATTATGCCTAGATCCCGTGGAAATGGAAATTTCATTGATAAGACCTCCTCAATTGTAGCCAATATTTTATTGCGAATAATTCCGACAACCTCAGGAGAAAAAAAGGCATTTACTTATTATAGAGATGGTGCGATTTGACTCTTTTTTTTGCTTTTTTTTAGCCCTACCTATACCTCAGTCTTACGAAAAAGAGAGGGGGGTTGGCATAGAGAGAACCAAATTTGTAAAGCAAACAAACCCACGCTTCGGGAAGGTGAGGCGAACTAACAATTCCTTCCGTCGTGTATCCTCGATTGATGCGGCTTCAGATACTTCAATTGTAGATTTGAGTATTGAGCGAAAGGTTACACCTACAGGATATGGTATGGTATGGATTACAGGCCAATCCTACTCTATTAGTATCCGTAGGCAGCATAGGGGACGAAAAGCACTACACCTAGAAATAGGAATCAACAAGAGAAAAACTTTGTTAGAAATTACCCCTTTCCTGATCGGTATCAGGGCTGGGAAGAATGGTTGGGATAACAAACAACCATCAGGTTTGTACTTTGGATACCCCTATAACCATCAAAGATCGTTGAAGTAGCTAATTCCTCTAAATAGGAGGCGTTGAGAACAAAGAAATTATTGGAGCTATCGTTTTCCTCTAGCATTAATAGAATTCATTGGTGTTAAGAAAAACCTCTTGTGGGAAGGTTGGCTAGAGATTTCTTGGAAAAATACCAGCCCCTTTCGGTTCATAATGAGACGGGACTAATTCTATTTTGATTCTATAGATTATTTCGCTTAGTACTATTATGTACAGAAGGGAGGAGCCGTATGAGATGAAAACCTCATGTACGGTTTTGGAACGGAGATTTTTTGAATAGAATGAACGACCGTAACGGATGTTGGCTCAATCCGAAGGAAATTATGCGGAAGCTTTGCAAAATTATTATGAAGCTACGCGACTAGAAATCGATCCCTATGATCGAAGTTATATACTCTATAACATAGGCCTTATACACACAAGCAATGGAGAGCATACAAAGGCTTTGGAATATTATTTCCGGGCACTAGAACGAAACCCCTTCTTACCGCAAGCTTTTAATAATATGGCCGTGATCTGTCATTACGTGCGACTATCTCCACTATAGAAAGAAAAAAAAAAAAGAGAGGATCAAATTTTCTAGTAAATACTAGAAAAAAAGGGCTTTCTACATAGGGATCGTAAAAACAACGATTTTTCCCTATCAGCTGTAGGAAGGAAGGACACTTCACGAGAATCAAAAAACGAAGAAAGTATGGCCTATACTACTACTCTATGGATAAAGTTTCTCAAATTGATAGAGAAAGCACCGTAAAGATCAATTAGTGAGCGACTGGGTCGATACAACTAAAAAAAACTGCTTACTTATCCCATGATATGGGGCAAAATTTAGGAATCCGCTTATGTAATAGAGCCGATCCACTAAGGGATTAAGCAGCGGTGTAGTATCAGATCCCAAAGATAGTAAGTTCTTTTTTCTTTCTTATGGAAAAAAGTCTTTTCAAGGATTCTATAGAGATTTCATATATGAAACCGGGATAGTTACCTCTCAGAAAATTTGAACGAAGGCTCTATATCTATCTATGCTTCATTCTTCTGAAGGTGGGAAAAAAGATCAAACTGATTATTGATAAAAATTAGGGTTTGAAACTTAGGTAATTAATTTCTTCTGCTTAACCCAAGAACAAATTGGATCGATTTTTGATAAATCGAATTCAGTTAAGATAGGGGAAATTCAGATAGCAATTTCTGAGCCGTATGAGGTAGGAAACTCTCAAGTACGGTTCTAAGGGAAGGAACTTCCTATTCCGACCGAGGAGAACAGGCCATTCTACAGGGTGATTCGGAAATTGCGGAAGCTTGGTTTGATCAAGCTGCTGAATATTGGAAACAAGCTATAGCGCTTACTCCGGGAAATTATATTGAAGCACAGAACTGGTTGAAGATTACGAAGCGCTTTGAATTTGAATAAGACCATGCTCCTTCTTTTTCATAAAATGGGTGGTTTGGTTGTTGATCCATTAATCAAATAAATTAGGTCGTAAGATCGAATCAAGAATTTCATTATATCCATTTCTTATACCTTCTATTTTATATGATATTTCATAAGAATAAAACCATAGGGATAGGGTCTAGAATAGAAGTAATAAAGTGAATAAAAAGAGGGGGCAATCTAAATATTGCTAATATATTAGGACCATCTTATTAATAATTCTAATGAGTTATCTTGGAATTTAGAATCAAATAAAAAACCCTATATTATGCTCAAGGAAAGTAGATATAGATAGGAGCTTATGCCCTCAAAAAAAATACACTAGTTTCTTAAATTAAAAATAAAAAAGATTTTTTTCTTACGTCGAGAAATATTTGTTTTTCAAGATAAACAATGTCCG
Source organism: Triticum urartu (assembly GCF_056163025.1). Classification (NCBI taxonomy): domain Eukaryota; kingdom Viridiplantae; phylum Streptophyta; class Magnoliopsida; order Poales; family Poaceae; genus Triticum; species Triticum urartu. Next base: position 6,108,650 of record NW_028260368.1, on the reverse strand, counting down.
TTAGGCACCTAATCTTTATGTCATAATAGACCCGAACACTTGCCTCGGATTGACTTCAATATATAATTGCTCCAGTGAATAACTAAAAAAAAAATAGAAGGATGGTAGATAGTAAAGAAAAGAACTAATCACAATATCTATCTTTCAAAATCTATCTTTCAAAATCTATCTTTCAAAATATATATCTTTCAAAGATTCACTAAAAAGACAGTTGGCGGGTCTCTTTGTATGTCTTGTCCGGAAAGAGGAGGACTTAATGATTATTCGTTCGCCGGAACCAGAAGTAAAAATTGTTGTGGATAGGGATCCTGTAAAAACATCTTTTGAGGAATGGGCCAGACCCGGCCATTTCTCAAGAACACTAGCTAAGGGCCCTGATACTACCACTTGGATCTGGAACCTACATGCTGATGCTCACGATTCGATAGTCATACTGGTGATTTGGAGGAGATTTCTCGAAAAGTCTTTAGTGCTCATTTCGGGCAACTTTCCATTATCTTTCTTTGGTTGAGTGGCATGTACTTTCATGGCGCCCGTTTTTCCAATTATGAAGCATGGCTAAGTGATCCTACTCACATTGGACCCAGTGCTCAGGTAGTTTGGCCTATAGTAGGGCAAGAAATATTGAATGGTGATGTAGGCGGGGGTTTCCGAGGAATCCAAATAACCTCTGGTTTTTTTCAGCTTTGGCGAGCATCTGGAATAACTAGTGAATTACAACTCTATTGTACTGCAATTGGTGCATTGATTTTTGCAGCGTTAATGCTTTTTGCTGGTTGGTTCCATTATCACAAAGCCGCTCCCAAATTGGCCTGGTTCCAAGATGTAGAATCCATGTTGAATCACCACTTAGCGGGATTATTAGGACTTGGGTCTCTTTCTTGGGCGGGGCACCAAATTCATGTATCTTTACCAATTAACCAATTTCTTGACGCTGGGGTGGATCCTAAAGAGATACCACTTCCTCATGAATTTATCTTGAATCGGGACCTTTTGGCTCAACTTTATCCTAGTTTTGCCGAAGGAGCAACCCCTTTTTTCACTTTAAATTGGTCCAAATACGCAGAATTTCTGACTTTTCGCGGAGGACTAGATCCAGTAACCGGTGGTCTCTGGCTGACCGATATTGCGCACCATCATTTAGCTATTGCTATTCTTTTCCTAATCGCAGGTCATATGTATAGGACCAATTGGGGTATTGGCCATGGACTTAAAGATATTTTGGAGGCTCACAAGGGCCCATTTACAGGACAAGGCCATAAGGGTCTTTATGAAATCTTAACAACGTCATGGCATGCTCAATTATCTCTTAACCTAGCTATGCTAGGCTCTACAACCATTGTTGTAGCTCCATCATATGTATTCTATGCCTCCCTATCCATACCTAGCTACTGACTATGGTACACAACTTTCCTTGTTCACACACCACATGTGGATTGGCGGATTTCTAATAGTCGGTGCTGCTGCACATGCAGCAATTTTTATGGTAAGAGACTATGATCCAACTACTCGATACAACGATCTATTAGATCGCGTCCTTAGACACCGCGATGCAATCATATCCCACCTTAACTGGGTATGTATATTTCTAGGTTTTCACAGTTTTGGCTTGTACATTCATAATGATACCATGAGTGCTTTAGGCCGTCCACAAGATATGTTTTCGGATACTGCCATACAATTACAACCTATCTTTGCTCAATGGGTACAAAATATCCATGCTACTGCGCCTGCGTAACAGCTCCTGGTGCAACAACAAGTACTAGCTTAACGTGGGGAGGCGGCGAGTTAGTAGCAGTAGGTGGCAAAGTGGCTTTGTTACCTATTCCATTAGGAACCGCAGATTTTTTAGTCCATCACATTCATGCATTTACCATACATGTGACTGTATTAATACTTTTGAAAGGTGTTTTATTTGCTCGGAGTTCCCGTTTGATACCCGATAAAGCAAATCTAGGTTTTCGCTTTCCTTGCGATGGGCCTGGCCGAGGGGGAACATGTCAAGTATCCGCCTGGGATCATGTTTTCTTAGGTTTATTCTGGATGTACAATGCAATTTCGGTAGTCATTTTCCATTTCAGTTGGAAAATGCAGTCGGATGTTTGGGGTACTATAAGTGATCAAGGGGTGGTAACTCATATTACAGGGGAAACTTTGCACAGAGTTCCATTACGATTAATGGGTGGCTTCGAGATTTCTTGTGGGCACAGGCATCGCAAGTCATTCAGTCTTATGGTTCTTCATTATCTGCATATGGTCTTTTTTTCTTAGGTGCTCATTTTGTCTGGGCCTTCAGTTTAATGTTTTTATTCAGCGGCCGTGGTTATTGGCAAGAACTCATTGAATCTATCGTTTGGGCTCATAACAAATTAAAAGTTGCTCCTGCTACTCAGCCTAGAGCCTTGAGCATTATACAAGGACGCGCTGTAGGAGTAACCCATTACCTTCTGGGTGGAATTGCCACGACATGGGCATTCTTCTTAGCGAGAATTATTGCAGTAGGATAGTGGCTAGGAGGATTTGAAAGGCATTATGGAATTAAGATTTCCCAGGTTTAGCCAAGGCTTAGCTCAGGACCCCACTACTCGTCGTATTTGGTTTGGTATTGCTACCGCACATGATTTCGAAAGTCATGATGATATTACTGAAGAACGTCTTTATCAGAACATTTTTGCTTCTCACTTTGGGCAATTAGCAATAATCTTTCTATGGACGTCCGGAAATCTGTTTCATGTAGCTTGGCAAGGAAATTTTGAATCATGGATACAGGATCCTTTACACGTAAGACCTATTGCTCATGCGATTTGGGATCCTCATTTTGGTCAACCCGCTGTGGAAGCCTTTACTCGAGGAGGTGCTGCTGGTCCAGTGAATATTGCTTATTCTGGAGTTTATCAGTGGTGGTATACAATAGGATTACGCACCAATGAGGATCTTTATACTGGAGCTCTTTTTCTATTATTTCTTTCTACGCTGTCCTTAATAGCGGGTTGGTTACATCTACAACCCAAATGGAAACCAAGCCTTTCGTGGTTCAAAAACGCGGAATCTCGTCTCAATCATCATTTGTCAGGACTTTTCGGGGTAAGTTCTTTGGCTTGGACAGGACATTTAGTTCATGTTGCTATTCCCGCATCCAGGGGGGAGTACGTTCGATGGAATAATTTCTTAGATGTATTACCCTATCCCCAGGGGTTGGGACCCCTTTTGACGGGTCAATGGAATCTTTATGCCCAAAACCCTGATTCGAGTAATCATTTATTTGGTACCGCTCAAGGAGCGGGAACTGCCATTCTAACTCTTCTTGGGGGATTCCATCCACAAACACAAAGTTTGTGGCTGACCGATATGGCTCACCATCATTTAGCTATTGCATTTATTTTTCTCATTGCCGGTCACATGTATCGAACTAACTTCGGAATTGGGCACAGTATTAAAGATCTTTTAGAAGCGCATACTCCTCCGGGGGGTCGATTAGGGCGTGGGCATAAGGGCCTTTATGACACAATCAACAATTCGATTCATTTTCAGTTAGGTCTTGCTCTAGCTTCTTTAGGGGTTATTACTTCCTTAGTAGCTCAACATATGTACTCTTTACCTCCTTATGCATTCATAGCACAAGACTTTACTACTCAAGCTGCTTTATATACTCATCACCAATATATTGCAGGGTTCATCATGACAGGGGCTTTTGCTCATGGAGCTATTTTTTTCATTAGGGATTACAATCCGGAACAGAATGAGGATAATGTATTGGCAAGAATGTTAGACCATAAAGAAGCTATCATATCTCATTTAAGTTGGGCTAGCCTCTTTCTAGGATTCCATACCTTGGGCCTTTATGTTCATAACGACGTCATGCTTGCTTTGGTACTCCAGAAAAGCAAATCTTGATCGAACCTATATTTGCCCAATGGATACAATCTGCTCATGGCAAGACGACATATGGGTTCGATATACTCTTATCTTCAACGAATGGCCCCGCTTTCAATGCGGGTCGAAGCCTATGGTTGCCCGGATGGTTGAATGCTGTTAATGAGAATAGTAATTCGCTTTTCTTAACAATAGGACCTGGGGATTTCTTGGTTCATCATGCTATTGCTCTAGGTTTGCATACAACTACATTGATTTTAGTAAAGGGCGCTTTAGATGCACGCGGTTCCAAATTAATGCCAGATAAAAAGGATTTTGGATATAGTTTTCCTTGTGACGGCCCAGGGCGCGGCGGTACTTGTGATATTTCTGCTTGGGACGCATTTTATTTGGCAGTTTTCTGGATGTTAAATACCATTGGGTGGGTTACTTTTTATTGGCATTGGAAACATATCACATTATGGCAGGGCAACGTTTCACAATTTAATGAATCCTCCACTTATTTGATGGGATGGTTAAGAGATTACCTATGGTTAAACTCTTCACAACTTATCAATGGATATAATCCTTTTGGGATGAATAGTTTATCGGTATGGGCGTGGATGTTCTTATTTGGACATCTTGTTTGGGCTACTGGATTTATGTTCTTAATTTCCTGGCGGGGGTATTGGCAGGAATTAATTGAGACTTTAGCATGGGCTCATGAACGCACACCTTTAGCTAATTTAATTCGCTGGAGAGATAAGCCCGTGGCTCTTTCCATTGTGCAAGCAAGATTGGTTGGATTAGCTCACTTTTCCGTGGGTTATATATTCACTTATGCAGCTTTCTTGATTGCCTCAACATCAGGCAAGTTTGGTTAATTTAGTTTGTTTTTTTGTACTGTATCAGCACCTAGTTCATTACTCTTGATAGAGAGGGAGGATCTGCCTTTTTAGATTTCTTTTTCTATTTATTTTTCCATCTAGGATTAGAACCGTATACTTGGTAATAATAGCAACGACACATTATGGCAAAAAAAAGTTTGATTCAGAGGGAGAAGAAGCGGCAGAAATTAGAACAGAAATATCATTTGATTCGTCAATCTTTAAAAAAAAAGATAAGAAGCAAAGTTTCTCCCTTGAGTTTGAGTGAAAAAACGAAAATGCGAGAAAAATTGCAATCCCTACCGCGTAATAGTGCACCTACACGCCTTCATCGACGTTGTTTTTTGACCGGAAGACCTAGAGCTAACTATCGACATTTTGGGCTATCCGGACACGTACTTCGAGAAATGGTTTATGAATGTTTGTTACCGGGTGCAACAAGATCCAGTTGGTAAGGATAAAATACCCTTTCGTATTTGTATGGATTTCTGGAATTGATAATCATAGAGGAGCCCTCTTTACCATTCTGTATAAATGGACTATTCTATTTGTATAGATATTGGTAGAGGGGCGTATCCAACCCTCTTTTATCCACTAGTTACCCCTCTTTAGTTTAAGAGTATAGAGCAGTTTGGTAGCTCATAAGGCTCATAACCTTGGGGTTGCGGGTTCGATTCCCACTACCGCCTCCATACTCCTTCTTTATGATATATGCATGATATAATATATACATCATGCATTTGTATCTGGATTTTTTGATTTCCTAAAAGAGTTTTTGGTCTAACAGTTTTTTCTCGGAAGAAGCAAAAAAATAAAAGAAAGAATAAAATATGAAAGAAAAGCGTCCATTGTCTAATGGATAGGACAGAGGTCTTCTAAACCTTTGGTATAGGTTCAAATCCTATTGGACGCAATCTTATTTCTATCTATTCTTTAAATAACTATACTAAACTAAAAACAAAGAAAACTTTTTTTGCATGATTCAAATGAAAAAGCTTTCTCAACGATTCCTATTCTACTAACAAGAGTAGACATGCAAAATTTATTTGTTACTGAAGAGAAAACCGTTCCAGCTGTTCCTGAATAGCTTCCTTCAAAAGGATTTCCGCTTGCTCGGTGAATGTCTTGCTAGAAGATATAATTTCTTGGAATTGAGGTTTAGTATCTTTTAGATGTTTACGTAACTCATCCAGAAATTTATTTACCTGTTCAATTTCTAACGAATCAAGATATCCTCTTGTTCCGGTATAAATAGTAGCTATCTGCTCTTCCACTGGGAGAGGATTTGCCTGGGATTGTTTAAGCAATTCCCTTAATCGTCGACCCCTTGCCAATTGATTCTGACTTGTTTTATCGAGAGCAGAGGCGAATTGTGCAAAGGCTTGTAACTCTGCGAATTGCGCTAGTTCCAATTTTGATTTGCCAGCTACTTGTTTCATGGCTTTAATTTGAGCCGCGGATCCTACTCTGGAAACAGAAATACCCACATTAATAGCGGGTCGAATTCCGGCATTGAATAGATCCGCAGATAAGAATATTTGTCCATCTGTAATGGAGATTACATTAGTAGGAATATAGGCGGAAACGTCTCCAGATTGAGTCTCAACTATTGGTAAAGCGGTCATACTTCCTTCGCCTAAAAGAGAATTTAATTTAGCGGCTCTTTCTAAAAGGCGTGAATGCAAATAAAAAACATCCCCTGGATAAGCCTCACGTCCGGGAGGTCTTCTTAATAGAAGGGACATTTGGCGATAAGCTTGTGCCTGTTTGGAGAGATCATCATAAATTATTAAAGTATGCCGTTCGCGGTACATAAAATACTCAGCCAGGGCTGCTCCCGTATAAGGAGCGAGGTATTGTAATGTAGCAGGTGAATCCGCCATTTCAGCTACTACAATAGTGTATTCCATGGCCCCCTCCTCATGGAAAGTAGTTACTACTTGAGCTACGGAGGATGCTCTTTGACCGATAGCTACATAAACACATATTACACCTTGCCCTTTTTGATTGAGAATTGTATCTGTGGCTACTGCTGTTTTGCCAGTCTGTCTGTCCCCAATAATTAACTCTCGCTGACCGCGCCCTATAGGGATCATCGAATCGATAGCAATAAGCCCTGTTTGAAGAGGTTCGTATACGGAACGCCTGGAAATTATACTTGGAGCAGGAGATTCAATTAAGCGAGATTCGGAAGCTATAATTTCGCCTTTCCCATCAATAGGTTTAGCCAGAGCATTTACAACACGACCCAAGTAAGCCTCACTCACGGGTATCTGAGCAATTCTTCCTGTTGCTTTTACAAAACTTCCCTCTTGTATCATCAACCCATCGCCCATTAATACAATCCCAACATTTTTGGATTCCAAATTCAGAGCAATACCCCTAGTACCTTCTGCAAATTCGACTAATTCACCTGACATTATTTCACCAAGACCTATAATACGAGCAATCCCATCCCCCACTTGAACTACGCGACCTATATTCTCAATCCCTACTTTCCTATTATATTGTTCAATACGTTCGCGGAGAATTTTATGAATTTCGTCGACTCGAAGGGTTGCCATTAGTGTTTCTTGACTCTTTTTTCGGAAGCAAGGGGAAAAATAATGCCTAAATTCTAAACGAAAGTAGAAGTTCAAGGCCTAATTAATTTAATTATTTCTTCCATTCCAGGGACCCGAGAATGCCAATATTAGCACGAATCGTACGGAAATGTAACTCGGTATTCAAACAACTATTCAGAGTTCCTAGAGCTCCTTGTACGGCCTGTTGGAAAACCCGCTGTCGGACCTGATTCATTGCCCTTTGTTTTTCAAAATAAAGGGTTTCGTTTTTAGACTTTTCCAATTGTTCCAAACTAATAGAAGTAGCATTAATCAAATTTGCTTTTTCTCGTTCTATCTCAGAGTATCCATTCATTCGATACTCATCCGCTTCTAGTTCGACTTTCTGTAATCGAATCCGAGCTTTTTCGAGTTGCTCAATGGTCCCTCTACGCAATTCTTCTGAATTTCGAATAGTACTCAAGATCCTCTGTTTTCGATTATCTAATAAATCTTTTAATGAAAGTAGATTATTTTGTAAGTTTACAACTTTTATGATCTCTTCCCGAACCAAACATGAATCTTTCGATTCATTTGGCTCTCACGCTCCTTTTTTTTTTTTCTATAGCTATTTCCATATCTTTTTTTTAAGTAATGAGCCTATCCTCTATCTTCTTTTTTATGTTTATATTTCAATATACCGAAACCTATATAAGACTAGATAAATATTAAGAGGACTCTTCCGCCTAGATAAAAATATATCATGGTCAGCAAAGTTGTTTCTTTATTTTTATTTGCCCTCTAGTTAATAATTTCAATTTCATTAAGAAAAACTAACTAAATAAATGGAAAATGAAAATTAATAGAATTCTTTTTTATTTTTTTTTTCTTCAAATCCAAAAAATTTCTCTTTTTTATACATAGGTCGTCGATTCGGCATTGGTTAAAAAAGGGCAGGGTGCCCCCTTTTTTTTCTAGTAAATAGTTCAAACCATTTTATCGATATGAGTGTTCTATATCAGATAAATTTTACATTAGCTATTTCCCGTTTAAATTGGTACTAATACTAATATAGTTGTAGAAAGAGTACCTCTTTTTGCCTGGACTTCAAGCAGTTTAGCTTTAACCGTGTTAATGGTCTCACATTCTTGGTTTATAGAGAATCAAAGTTGATTTACCAATGAGTCGCGAAATGCTATGGTTCTTCCATATGATTTCTGAATTTATTCAGAAGTAATTCGTCGAGATCGTGCACCCTTTTCTTATTTATCCGAAAAATACTAAAAAATATTATAAAGTGCAGCCGGATAGATCCAATCTATTCTTGAAATAGACAACTCGCACACACTCCCTTTCCAAAAAAAATCAAAACACCAACCACTACAGTTAGATTTATTAGATTTGTTGCTAAAATATCGGTATTAAGCCCGAAACTGCCAGCGGATGGCCAGTGAGCTAAAAAAACGAAAGAATGGGTTACATTTTTCATATGCTCTCCTCTTATAGATAGGACGAACAAAGAACAAAGTTTTTCGATCACTTACTTCGCTCGCCCTTTTTTGATCGGTTTTTTTAATGCAAATAGATTCAATCTAGTAATTTCTTTTAGATTAAGTCTTACGTCTTGTTTGACCGGTGAAAGACTTCCTTTGTTGAAATGTTCTGTTCCCAAAATTCCTAAAATAAAAGGAAAAAACTTTCCACTTTCCTAAACTAAGGACGGGAAATAAGAAGGTGAGCATATCTTCTAAATTAATAATACTCAACTCAGCCCTTCCTAGAATGGGGTATTATCTGTCCCGATAAATAGATAATTCCAGGAGTAATAAATAGGAGTAAATTAAATAAAGTATTGATATAATTGGAATTGTGGAAGCAAATACCAATTTACTAAAAAAAGAAAAAAGTATCTAATCGAAATCGAAAGAATTTTTTTTTTAAGATTAAACAAAAGGGTTCGCAAATAAAAGCGCTAGTGCCACAACTAGTCCATAAATTGTTAAAGCTTCCATAAAAGCTAGACTAAGCAATAAAGTACCTCGTATTTTACCTTCTGCTTCTGGCTGTCTCGCAATACCTTCTACAGCTTGTCCTGCAGCAGTACCTTGACCAACTCCAGGTCCAATAGAAGCAAGCCCTACGGCCAATCCAGCAGCAATAACAGAAGCAGCAGCAATTAGTGGATTCATGGTGAGTAGTTCCTCGTGTCAAAAAAAAGAAATGGTTAAGGATACAATCAACCAATAAATTCTTACTTCTAAGCTCTATTGGGGAGAAGTAAAGTAACTAAAAAGTACAAATTGAAATCAAATTGAAATGATAATGTGAATTGTCCGAACTACATAGAAGGGAATTCCATATCCATATATCGGATTAGATAATGAATCTAACCTAGGAATATATAATATAATATCCTATATATATACATTTGTTTCTTCTATTTTGTTTGCATATTTTCTCATTTTCTATTGAATCGGATTCTAAAATCATTGCTTAAAGTGGAAACCTGCATAAAAGAGGACTCCACTTATAGACATTAAGGATATTATAGTATAGATCTAGCCTGACTCCACCCTCCTTAATGCATATATACTTTGAAAATTCCATAATATAGTCTATTCTATTCTCTCTCCTACAACTCTAGGCTATATATTCATACGCATTTCTAACTATTTTTTTGCAACCAAGCAGATTATCTGGAACCATGCATGAATTGAGCTAAGCTGCAAAAAAAAAAAATACTATTTCCAAAAAGAGTCAATTCAATGATGACCCTCCATGGATTCACCTATATAGGCTGCGGCTAATGTTGCAAAAATAAGAGCTTGAATACCGCTTGTAAATAATCCAAGAAACATGACCGGTATAGGGATTACTAAGGGGACTAAAGAAACAAGAACAACAACGACTAATTCATCCGCCAATATATTCCCGAAAAGTCGAAAGCTAAGCGATAATGGTTTTGTGAAATCTTCTAGGATGTTAATTGGTAAAAGGATTGGAGTTGGTTTAATATATTTCTCGAAATAGCTCAATCCTTTTTTGCTAAGACCAGCATAAAAATATGCCGCTGACGTGAGTAAAGCTAAAGCAACAGTAGTATTTATATCATTCGTGGGCGCTGCTAATTCCCCATGGGGTAACTCTATAATTTTCCAAGGTAAAAGAGCACCCGACCAATTCGAAACAAAAATAAAAAGGAACATAGTTCCAATAAAGGGAACCCAGGGACCATATTCTTCTCCAATCTGAGTTTTGCTCAAGTCTCGAATAAACTCAAGGACATATTCAAAAAAATTCTGACCGTCGGTCGGGATGGTTTGTGGATTCCGAACAGCTATGACAACTGAACCTAGCAAGATAGTAATTACGACCCAAGAAGTGATGAGTACTTGGGCATGAATTTGGAAACCTCCTATTTGCCAATAGAAGTGTTGGCCTACTTCTACACCCGATATATCGTATAACCCCTTGAGTGTTTTAATGGAACAAGGTATAATATTCATATTGTCCTCTGATAAAAATTGAACTTCAAAAAAGGAATTCTTTTGATTCAACCATCTCTTTCTCAACTCAGCAACTTGAAGTATTAATCTTATATTTAGGATACCAAGAAAGCACATCAGATCATAATATATATCAATACCCTCTAATATATATCAATATTCCCCTTCTTTTTTCTATGCAAAAAAAATTCTATGCAAAAAAAAAGATATAGTAAAGTAAGTGATTCCATAAATTTACGCAGTTGCCCAAGAATTCACTATATATTCTTAATCAACGATTTCTTATATAGAGAGAACGGCCCTCACAAATTGAAAATACTAATTTGTTAAGAATCAATCGAATTGAAGTCATAGTGTCATCGTTGGCTGGAATCGATATATTCGCGAGATCCGGGTCACAATTTGTATCGACTAAAGAAATAGTAGGAATCCCCAAAATGGCACATTCCCGAAGAGCTATATACTCTTTTTGCTGATCAAGGACGATCACAATGTCTGGCAATCTCGTCATATATTTGATCCCGCCGAGATACCTTTGCAAAGTAGATAATTTTCTCTTCAAGATTGCCACATCTCTTTTTGGGAGATGGTGGAATTTTCCCATTTTTTCTTCTGCTCTTAAGTCTCTAAATTGAGAAAGTCTAGTTTTCGTAATCGACCAATTCGTTAACATACCACTGAACCACTTTTTATTAACATAATGACAACGAGCCCTTATTGCAGCTGATGCTACTAAATCTGTTGCTCTTTTTTTGGTACCAACAATTAAGAAACTTTTTCCCTGACTTGCTGCATCAAAAACTAAATCACAAGCTTCTGATAAAAAACGAGCCGTTCTAGCGAGATTTATAATATGAGTACCTTTACGCTTTGCCGAAATGTAAGGGGCCATTTTAGGATTCCATTTCTTAATACCATGACCAAAATGAACTCCTGCTTCTATCATCTCTTTCAAATTAATGTTCCAATATCTTCTTGTCATTTTTTCCACACTTCCTTTTTTTTAATCCTACCATTCCATTACGGAATTTAGTTCTTTTTGAAGATTAAGAAAGATCCGAAATAGCTTGAAATAAATAATAATTGTTCCGAGAGAACCTTGTACTAAGATAAGAGTTGGCCATTGATACATGGTATAAACATAACCACCTTAATGAATTAACTGACTTGTTTTACTTATTAAAATAAAAATCTTAAAAATCTAAAATTTGACCTGTTAGTGTTCTAAGTTCAAAAGTCTAGTAAAGTAAAAAATATTTTTATGGGGGTTCTTATGTCTCATAAAAATTGTTTGTTACGTCAGAATCTGAAGAAACTAATTCTGTATGGAGAAACAAAAAATCTCTCATTTCCGACGCGAATAGATTTTTTTTTTTTATTTCGAAATAAAGGTTCTTGTCTTGTCGGGGAACGATGCACAAATTTTTGGAATCCGGTACCAACAGGTATAATCCCCCCCAGAACTACGTTTTCTTTCAAGCCTTTCAACCAATCAATGCGACCTCGTAGGGCAGCTTTTGCTAAAACTCGAGCAGTTTCTTGAAAACTTGCTTCAGATATGAAACTTTGGGTATTCAGGGAAGCCCTTGTTATTCCCAATAAGATTGCCCGATAATAGATCGATTCATCCAAAGCTCGTCCTGCTCGTTCCGCTCGCAATAGTCCGATTAATTCCCCAGGCGAAAAAACATTAGACATTCCATCTTCGGAAACCCGCACTTTTGATGTTACTTGGCGTATAATAATCTCTATATGTCTATTATGGATCTGTACCCCTTGGGATCGATAAACCTTTTGGATTTTATTAACCAAAGAGATACGACTTTGGGCTATGGTTAGCTCAGCTCCAATCAAGAATCCCCAAGGGACCCCAAGAATTCTTGGTATACGCTCATTCCAATCCTCAATTCTCCTTTCGAGATTCGGGGATAATGAATCAATTGAACGCGCTTCAAAGATTTGTTCCACTTTTGGAAGACCTTGCGTTATGTCACTAGATCTCGATTTTTCATATATAAACGTAACTAACCTATCTCCCTTGTAAAGGATTTCTCCATAATGACCATTAACAGTTGCTCCTGTAGTGGCCAAATAAGGTTTAGCTGCTCTTATAACAAAGGAATTCATATTTACAATGAAAATTTGACCGGATTTTTTTATGTGCGATTTAAATAGACATACATTTTCACAAATAAATTGTCCAAGGTGAATTATTGCCAATGTCTCTTCCCAAGAATCATGATGGACAAAGTGACAATTCAAAAGGAATGGATCCAACATTATGTTACTATCGAAATTAGAAATCCTTTTATTTTCATCTATTAAAGAGTATTTAAGTTCTTGAAGTACTTGGAAGGTTTGTTTTAAATTGTCAACGAACAAATATTTTTTTAACAGGATTTTATTATGCGTTAGTAAATAGTAAGATGAAGAAAAATGCGATATACTAGCTACAATAGCGCCTAAGGGCCCAAAAATTTCTCGAATAGGAATTCTAGGATTCCATTCTTTTATCGCATTGGGATGTTTTGAATTCTTGAATAAACCAATTCGAGAACAGTTGGATGCCGACAAAATCATCAAAGAGTGGTATTCTTTATTTCGATTCAACAAAGTGCCAATAGCTTCTGGATGTTGGCTAAGTGATTCAATCTTCGCCTTGGAATAAAAAGAATTGATATTGGCGCGATCTAACCTATTATGGGGAATCGGTCCTGCACTTGTCCTACCATACCTTTTTCGTGTATACGAAATAGTGGACTTGACTAACTCAATTCTTAGGAAATCGCGAATAAGATCATTTGCTCTTACCTCAACAAGGGAAGCACCAGCCTTTTCTTTTTCTTCTTGTTCCCAATTCACTACTAAGCAAGTTCTAACAAATTGACTATTTGTGTGATAAATTCTTTGAGTTAACTTGCTATTTTCATGAGAAATAAAATTGACAAGTCGAATTTGGAGATTATTTTCTTCTTGCAAGAGATCCTGCGGGAAAAGTGTTGCTAAATTTCTTCCTTCGTCCATTTCATATGCCACTGTAGGGCGAACGGAAACAAAATACTTTTCCTTGCTCTTGAGAATTTTTTTCCGTTGAACATAGACCCAATTTTTCCTTTTTTTTGATTCCTTAGAATCTTTTTTTTGTCTTTCTGGCGGTATCAAACAGCCACCTAATATCTTATCCGCCTCTTCAGGAAAATGAATATCTCCGGAAAATATTTTGAGTTCCGTATGGCTTTTTTTTCTCTTCACTCGGACCAGTCCGCCTAGTCGACTTCTTGTATTTTTTGTGAGTTGTGTATTCACTCCAATAATACTATTGTCAAGTATCTTTAGGGATGAAGATCTCGGCAAGATATGAAGTTCTTGAAGAATGAAAAAAAACCGATCTACTTCTTTTTGGTATTTTAGACTAAATTCTTTTGTTCCTCGATGCTCAATCAAACCCTCTTTTTTTAAGATGGAATCTTCCTCTGGGCTCTCGTATTCGTCCTCTGAATCTTCTTCTGAGTCTTCCTCTAAAGTACCATATTTTTCCTCTGCGCTTTCCCCGGGGCTGCCATATTCGTCTTCTGAGTCTTCCTCTAGAGTTCCATATTCGTCCTCTTGGGTCCTATATTTGCTCTCTGGGCTCCCATATTCCTCTTCTGAGTCTTTCTCTAAAGTCCTATATTCGTTCTCTGGGTTCCCATATTCGTTTTCTGGGCTCCCATATTCGTCTTCTAGGGTTTCATATTCGTATTCGTCTTCTAGGATTCCATATTTAGATTCTTCTAGGGTTTCATATTCATATTCGTCCTCTCGGGTCCTGTATTCGTCTTCTAGGGTCTCATATTCCTCTTCTGAGTCTTCCGCTCGAGTCCTATATTCTTCTTCTAGGGTCCTATATCTAAATTTAACAATTCCTGAACCCTTTTTATCTTTTCTGTATCGGGGATCGTCAAAATAAGCAAAAATAGTATTTCTACGTAAAACACCCATAAGGGGGATTTCAATCGAAATCCCAAAACAGGATATTAGTTCTTTCTCTTGTTCTTGATGATATTGTAATGGAATGACGAACCTATTTCTTCGCTTTTTCGCCAACAAATCTGAATTATCTTGAAAAATAGAAGGATAGATAAAATTCCAATGGCCATTGGACATGATTCGATCCGACGTTGAATAATCAAGAATTTCCCTATCTTTTTTACCATAAGTATTCATTTGATCTTGATCCTTGTGGAGTGAAAAAGACGCTATACTGGATCTGCACATACTTACTGACAATATCCATAAATGGCTTGTTTTTGGTAATCGGCGAAGATTACCATATTGATATTCGGGCGCATGGTAAACATCAGTACTCCAGTGCATTTCGCCGTCTGATTCAGAATAAATATGCTTTTGTACCCTTTCTTTAAAATGTAAAGTGGACGTTCCGGCACGAATCTCCGCAATTACTTGTTCGGATTTTACATATTGATCATTTTGCACTAGAATCAAGCTTTTTGAGGGAATATTCACACTATATAGAATATCTTGACTCTGAATAGTTACATGCAAGTCTATATAACATAGAAAAGCAGGCTGCCCATGACGGGTACGTGTGGGGTGAACCAAATTCTCATTGAATTTTATTTTTCCATTCGAAGGGGATCGTACAAGGTCGGCAGTACCCCCTGTGAATACTCCGCCAGTATGAAAAGTTCTTAATGTTAGTTGAGTCCCTGGCTCCCCAATTGATTGACCTGCAATAATACCTACGGCTTCTCCCAATTCGACCAGATCACTATGAGTAGGACTCCGGCCATAGCATAATTGACAGATCCAAGAAGTGCTTCGGCAAGTAAAGGGGGTTCTAATATATATTGGTTGTGCTCGAAATGGTTGTGCTCGAAAGGCAGTTATGAATCGATTGACTAATCCAATTCCAATATCTTGATTTCGCGCGGCAATGCATCGTGAACCGATATATATATCGTCTGCTAATACACGACCAATTAGTGTTTGGACAAAAAGTTTTTCCGTCATCCCATTTTGAGGACTTACAGAAATACCTCGGATAGTACCACAATCTCTTCTACGCACAATAATATGTTGAACTACTTCAACAAGTCTACGTGTAAGATATCCAGCATCTGCTGTTCGCACAGCAGTATCTACAACCCCTTTGCGGGCTCCATAGCAGGAAATTATATATTCTGTCAAAGAAAGTCCCTCGCGTAAATTGCTTTGAATAGGTAAATCAATCATTTGTCCTTGAGGGTCCGACATTAATCCTCTCATACCTACTAATTGGTGTACTTGAGATGCATTTCCTCTGGCTCCTGAAAAAGACATTAGATAGACTGGATTAGAAGGATCCGTTATCCGAAAATTTGAATTCATTTCTTGTTTCAAATATTCACTTGTCGCATACCATATCTCAACAGATTGGCGTAATTTTTCTACCGCGTGTACAGCCCCATAATAATAGTGTTTCTCCAAAAGAAAACTCTGTTGTTCCGCGTCTTGGACTAACCATCCCTTAGAGGGTATTGTTAAAAGATCCTCGATTCCTAACGAAATCGATGTAGTAGTGGCTTGATGGAAGCCCAGAGTCTTTAGTTGATCCAGTATATGGGATGTATATCCCATTCCAAAATGATCTATTAATCTGCTAATAAGTCGTTTCATACCAGTTCCGTCTATCTCTTTATTATGAAAGACCAGATTGGCCCGTTCCGCCATACATAAGTACCCCCTTTTCGGCTGAGTAGGATTCGACAATTGCTGAGTAGGATTCGACAATGGGCCTGAGTCAGTGATTCGAAAATTTAATTAACTTAATTGCCTCAATCTCAATCTGGATTCGCGTGGCAAATAATGATGATACTAGGGAAATCGGAATGCCCCCCGAAAGGGGAGGGGCATCGCCGAATCTAACTTTCTTGTTTAGGTAGTGTATGAATAGGCCTGACTAAATCCTTGTATGGCTTCCTCTATTTCTCTATAAAAAGAAATATGACCAAGAGTGGTTCGAATGTATATCGAACGAATTTCTTTTTTTCTATTTCCCATTATTAGATAGTGGGCATAAATCTCATGATAAGTCCCCAAAGATTCATATTGAACTTCAATCGGAACTTCTCTTGACCCAATGACGCGTTGATCCAGGTTCCATCGTAGCCACAAGGGACTATCTAAACTGATTAGTTTTTGTCTATAAGCTCCCAGTGCATCATAAGAACTAGAAAAATGGGGTTCTTTATCTTTCCTATATTTAAAATTATTATTATTATTGTAATTTACTTTTAGATTTGGGTAGTTTCTGCAACTATTATATCTATTTGCACAAATACCTCGACGCTTTCCAATCGTTAATACATAAAGCCCGATAAGCATGTCTTGGGTTGGTACGCAAATAGGATCCCCAATAGCGGGAGATAAGAGATTCATATGAGAAAACATAAGTAAACGGGCTTCTGCCTGAGCTTCCAAGGATAAAGGTAGATGAACAGCCATTTGATCTCCATCAAAGTCCGCATTGAAACCCTTACACACTAATGGGTGTAAAGAAATAGTACGCCCCTCTACTAAAGTGGGTTGAAAGGCCTGTATGCCTAATCTATGCAGGGTAGG
Organism: Triticum urartu; assembly: GCF_056163025.1. Classification (NCBI taxonomy): domain Eukaryota; kingdom Viridiplantae; phylum Streptophyta; class Magnoliopsida; order Poales; family Poaceae; genus Triticum; species Triticum urartu. Next base: position 6,091,259 of record NW_028260368.1, on the reverse strand, counting down.
TGCTCTATTTAACAGTACAGGATGTCCCCGCATAACTTCTTGAAGTATTTCCCATACAATGGGTTCTTTTTCCCAAATTTTCCTTTTAGCAATCCTTACATTAGAAGTGGCGCGTTTCGTGATTAAATCGCGAATTACAAATAGCTGAAAAAGCTTTATTGCTATCTCTAGAGGTAATCCACATTGATGTAATGAAAGCGAAGGACCCACAACAATGACAGAACGCCCCGAGTAATCGACCCGTTTCCCAAGCAGAGTCTCGCGAAACCTTCCCTCTTTACCTTCAATTACATCTGAAAGTGATTTGTATACTTTATTGTGACCATCCCTCGTCGGTTGCCCGCGGGACCCACTATCAAGAAGTGTATCCACGGCTTCTTGTACCAATTTTTCCTGGCACATTACTAAATCTGCTGGCGCTAATTCACTTCTTTTTAATAGATAGGCAAGATTGTTGTTCCGACGGATAACTCTCTTATAAAGTTCATTAATGTCTGAAGTCACTACTTTATCTCCAGACCTATAAACAATAGGTCTCAATTCGGGAGGAAGAACCGGTAATAAGCACAAAACCATCCATTCTGGTTCTACATTTGTTTGAATAAAATGTTTCGCCAATTGCATGCGTCTAATCAAAAAAACTTTTCTTATTCGTCTTTTTCTATCTTCCCACTCATCTCCACTATACCCCTCGTCTTCTAATTCCTTCCATTCGACCAAAGAATTCTCTATAATAATTCGCAAATCCAAATCTGCTAATTGTTCTCTAATAGCACCTGCTCCTGTCGCAATTTCCCGATTTCGAAATGTTGCAAAGCCTGGGGTAGAAAAAAAGGGAGAAATGCTGTGGTTACAGGATGCAATTTCCTCTTCGAATAAACCTCGTAATCGTAAAAAAGTGGGTTTTTTAGTGCTGGGCCTAGCAAAAGAGAAATCGCCGTATACTAGGCCCTCCAACTTCTTAAGAGGTTTATCTAAAAGATTCGCGATATAACTAGGAAGACCTTTCAAATACCACACATGAGTCACGGGACATGCGAGTTTGATGTATCCCATTTGATATCTTCGTATCCGAGAATCCACAAATTCGACCCCGCATTTTTGGCAAAATCTTTCGTCTTCGTTTTCAGCTCCGCTCGCTCGAGAATTGCCACAAGCGCAAATCCCGCTTTTTATGGGTCCAAAGATTCTTTCGCAAAACAATCCATCTTTTTCTGGTTTATCGGTTTTATAATGAAAAGTAGAGGGCCTTGTGACTTCGCCAACGACTTCTCCATTAGGTAGGTTTTTGTTAGCCCAAGCCTTTATTTGTTGAGGGGAAACGAGTCCAATTTGAAGTTGTTGATGTTTATATTGGTCAATCATAAAATAGAAATAAGAAAAGAATTTATATTTATTCCGATCAAACTTCCTCCCTATTAACCTGGAAGTTCTTTTCAGATACAAGGAAATGATTCAGTTCTAGAGCCAAAGATCGTAGTTCTCGAACGAGCACTCGAAAAGATTCTGGAGGATCCTCATGATTAGGTATTCTTTTTCCCCAGATCGTAGCATTAAGTATTTCTTGGCGAGCTATAAGATGGTCAGATTTATAAGTAAGTATCTCTTGTAAAATATGAGCAACACCAAATCCTTCTAAAGCCCAAACTTCCATTTCTCCTACTCGTTGTCCCCCTTGCTTGGCTCTTCCTCTAACCGGTTGTTGTGTAACAAGTGAGTAGGGCCCAGTAGAACGCCCATGAATTTTCTCATCAACTTGATGAATTAATTTTAAGATATAGGACTTCCCTATTAGAACAGGTTGCTCAAAGGGGTCGCCTGTTCTTCCATCAAATATTCTGCTTTTTCCCGGGTACTCGGGTTCAAATACCCATGGATTTTTTGTTTCTTTACTGGCTTCATATAATTCTGAAAACACAAGTTTTCTTGAAGCCTCTTGCTCATATCTCTCATCAAAGGGTGCTATTCTATAATGTTTCTTTAGCAGATCCCCCGCTAATCCGAGCGAGCTTTCAAATATTTGTCCCACATTCATTCGGGAGGGTACTCCTAAGGGATTGAAGACCATATCAACGGGTGTTCCATCTTGCAAATAGGGCATATCTTGCCTAGGCAAAATTTTGGAAATGATCCCTTTATTCCCATGTCTTCCGGCTACTTTATCCCCAACTTTGATTTCACGTTTCTGTAAAATATATACACGAACCATTATGTCGAGCGGGTCCCTTTGGATCCATTTCACATCGATAACGCGCCCTCTTCCACCTATAGGTAATTTCAGAGAAGTTTCTTTTGAAGTGGAAACCTCAAGGCCAAATATGGCCCGTAATAATCCAGCTTCCGCGATATAAGATGATTCGCTCGCTATCTGAGGCGTTAATTTACCTACTAAAATATCACCAGTTTCTACCCAGGATCCCAACCTAACAACTCCATTTCTGTCCAAATTGCGGAGTAAATGTTCTTCTAGATGTGGTATTTCTTTAGTGATTTTTTCAGCGGAGCCCTGGCTTGTCGTATCCGTCTGAATTTCATATTTCCGGATGTGAAAAGAGGTATAAATATCTTCATATACCAAACGTTCGCTAATTAGTACTGCGTCTTCAAAATTGTAACCTTCCCATGGCATATAAGCTACTAATACGTTTTTTCCTAAAGCAAGTTCGCCCCCAATTGTAGCAGCTCCTTCTGCTAAAATTTGTCCTTTTTTAATGGATTTACCCCGTGGAACCCGGGGTTTTTGGTGCATACAAGTATTTTTGTTAGAGCGACGGTGGTTAACTAAAGGAATACTTATAGTCTTCCCACTACTTGATAAAAGTATCTTATGACTATCAGTAGAAATGATCTTTCCCTCGCGTTCGGCTATAATGGAAACCCTCGAATCTAGAGCTGTTTGGCGTTCCAATCCAGTTCCAACAATGCATTTCTCGGACCGAGAAAGCGGAACTGCTTGGCGCTGCATATTAGAACTCATTAAAGCCCGATTCGCATCATTGTGCTCAATAAAAGGAATGAGAGAACCCCCAATAGAAAAATATTGGAAAGGAAAAATACTTCTAACATGAATCTGTTCCCATGCAATAGTCAAGAATTCTTGACGGTATCTAGCCGGAACAACCTGTTCTTCCTGAATACCTTGATTCAAGGACAAAGAATTTCCTGCTGCTATCATATAATATTCATCTCTATTTGGTGATAGATAAACCACCTGTCTCTCTTTTTTTTCTTTTGCTTTCTCAGCAGATATTTCATAAAACGGACTCTCTATGGATCCCCACAAGTGATCAATTCTCGCATGAATTGTTAAGGATCCAGTAAGTCCAACATTGATTCCTTCAGACGTGTCAATTGGACAAATACGCCCATAGTGACTCGGATGAATATCTCGGCTCCGAAAACTTGCGGTTCTCCCCGTCAACCCTCCAGGACCTAAACAACTCACTTTTCGCCCATGAACAGTTTGTGTCAATGGATTCGTTTGATCAAAAACTTGAGATAACGGGTATGTGCCAAAAAAGGTCTCATAAGTAGTTATTAATAAAATTGAAGTTGAAGTTGGAGTTACCAAAGTTTGGGGAGTCGGTTTCGATTGACGTATGAATACTCTACGAATAGTTTTTTGAACTGCATGTTGTAAACGACCAAGAGCCAATCCGAATTGATCTTGTAACAGATCCGCAACCGAACGAATACGTTTATTTTTCAAGTGATTCATATCGTCATCGTCAAGTATACCCGTTCCAAATTTCATTCCAATCAAATGATCCGTAGCGGCCAATACATCTCGTGGTAACAAGAATGTATTGTTCTGAGGAATATCAAGATTAAGTCTCCGATTCATATTTCGTCGACCAATCCTTCCTAATTCACATTTTTGTTGAAAAAATTTCTTTTGTAATTCCTCGCATAAGGACTCCGAAAATACCAGGTCCCCACCTACACAAGCAAATTGTTGATAAAACTCCAAAATAGCTTTTTCTTTTGACTCAATCCTCTTCTTCTCTTTAGCATTCGGGAAAGACAAGAAAATTTCAGGGTAGGAAACATTATCCAGAATTTCTCTTAGATTCGAACCCATAGCTGATGATAGAACTAGAATAGATATCTTTTGTTTTCTACTCACGCGAGCCCATATCCTTTCTTTTTTATCAATTGCTAATTCCGATCTCCCCCCCCAATCTGATATTATAGTGCCAGTGTAGATAGAAATTCCCTTATGATCTAATTCCGAGCGGTAGTAAATACCAGGACTTAGCAATATTTGATTGATCACAATTCGGTATATTCCATTTATAATAAAGGTTCCTAAGGAATTCATTATAGGAATGTTTCCGATAGAAATGGTTTGCTTTTGCACATCGAAACCAAAAATTAATCTCGCAGATACATATAATTCGGAAGAATAGGTGAGTGATTCATACACAGCATCTCTTTCTTTTATCGAGGGTTCTAGCAGTTGATATCCTTTCGCAAATAATTGAAATGCAATTTCGTGATCTGGATCTTTAATTGTTGGAAACTTGTCAAGTTCTTCTGCCAAGGCTTGATTAATGAACCTACAAAATCCCTCGAATTGGATCTGACTAAATCCGGGTATTGTGGACATTCCCTCGTTTCCATTCCGGAGCATCTTAATCTTAAGTTTCCTGTTTATCAAAGAAAAATTCCATTATCAGCTCACTCTTCATCAATCCCTATGGATCGATCTAGCAATCATGGAATCTATATTCTGTTTACTGAATCACATGAAATTCTAGGGAACTCCACATACGTATTTCATATATGTATTTCATACATATGAATAGAGACCATTTGGACGAAAGTTCGAGTTTGCCAGGGGTACAAATGAAATGAAAATGAATTGATAAAACATTCCTACAAAAAAAATTCTGCCACTTATACTTTATGTTATGATATTCTAATCAGATTGGATGGCAAAGATTTCTCATTTTATCTCCTTTCTATGAATGTAATAAAGCCGTAATATAATATACTAGAAAGTTTGACTTTACTTCGATTTAGAATAGCGTGCTTACTTTAATTTCTCAAAATAATTTGAGGGTTCTTTTTTATTTCGGATCGGAGTAGTATAATTGCTAGAAAATTCAGTATTTCATTGTGGAATTCTAAAATAAAGTAAGTCCCTTTTTTAAGTACATGCCAATCTAGTTATCCACCTCTCCCCATATCCATGCTTTTCTTTTATCGTAATTTCACTTGGGTACGCCAAGATAGTCAGGTTATACTCTATATCAGAGCAAATTTCCTTTTTTTATTCAAGATATTTAATTTAATACTTTGAAAAATTAAAGCATGATTCCCCATAGAGATATGTACATAAAGGGGATCTTTGGATAATAATGCTGTTCGGACCTAAAGTTTACCTATACACGGATTAAGCATAAAGCCATAATATTTTATTATGCCATTGAAGGGGGGGGAGATAATACCGATTTAAGAGTAGTTCACTACTGCAATAAAAAAAAGAGAATTCTAGTTAACGGTTCCAATTTATTCTGAATTTTGCAGCCTGTGAATAGAAATCCACTTTTTCTTCTTTTTCATCTCAATAGAAAGAAATGGGAAGTTTTATTGTGTTAACAATGTATGTTTTAAGATAGAATCTATCGAGGAGAATAATAGAAACTGGATCAAAAAAAGCAGGAATAGATTTTTTGAAAAAGATTGGAAAAAAGTAAGTAGAATTATATTCAAAATAAAAGGGGCTTTTCGTAAGAAAACGTGGATGAATACTTGCTGTTTTCTAGATTTTTGATCGGATTTTTTGGCGGCATGGCCAAGCGGTAAGGCAGGGGACTGCAAATCCTTTATCCCCAGTTCAAATCTGGGTGCCGCCTGATCAATAAAATACTTAGGTTTTTTTTATAGTGCTGATCGAATTCGATAAATTTTTACTTCGCATAAGTTCGGGCAAGAGAGTAACTGGGCCTGCCGATACTGGGTTTAGAGAAACCATACCATAGTTCTATCCTCAAACTAGGGTTAGGGTTTGTTTTGACGGTAGTGGCCAAAATGGTTATCAATAGGGGTGAGGTAGTGTTTCCTTATTCTTTTATTATATGAATTTGAATTGGTTCTTAATTGAGATTCGATTTGATAATTTTAAAATACGAGGATAAGATGTCAGAAATCTTGGTATCCAAAGAAAGGTCCCTAAGGGGCATTCTTTTTTTTTTTCAATCTAAGATTCAAGAAGGGACTCCACGAAAGAATATCAAGACTTACTAATTATTATACATTTTTTTATCGTACATCTTATGTTACCTACATACACTAAAGTAAGGACTACTTAATTCTAACGAGAATCAGATTAAATAGGTCGATCAAAAATCAATTTAGGAGTTGTATTATGGATAAAATCTCTTCATTCTTTCATAGAATGATACAAAGCAAGGCTGCAGGGTTTAGGTCAAAAATAAACATTAGGTAAGGTAGGTATCCAATAAATATTTATCTATCGATAATTTTATGGTATATTCGGGCGTCCTTTGCTTAAAAAAAAAAAAAAGAGTAACAAAAGGAATAAAAAATCTTCCTATTCCCGCTTCTTCTATTCAGGACATCATTCCCGTACTCTTTCTTTTTTAAGGAAAAAAGGGCTATAGTATCTCGTATTTTTAATGCTCTCTAATTCTACCAGAATTCCTATAAGAATTTGTTAGGAGTAAATTCCTTGAACTGATTGATCCATGGCCTTAGGGCGGAATCCCTTTTTGACTCTGTACCCTTGATTCCACTATGATTATTGATCAATAGTAGAATAATCCCTTCATAGAAATAGGAGACATAATTTAGATGGATATAGTAAGTCTCGCTTGGGCTGCTTTAATGGTAGTCTTTACATTTTCTCTTTCACTAGTAGTATGGGGAAGGAGTGGACTCTAGGGATACTACTAATTGATTAAGTAATCAAATTGTTGTATCAATTCTTTTCTTTAATGGATCATTTTGCATTAATCATTTTGTCAAACGTTATTCTTTAATCTTTTTCTTTAGTTTTGTTTCACTCCTGTAAGAAACTCTTGTATTGTAAGTTGTAATGTAAGAAAGAGCCATTATACCAATTCAGAATTTCTACTAGAAATGACGAATGGTTAAAAAAAGTTCTATACATAAGAAAATTAGACTTTCTTCCACGGAACTATTCACGGCATATCACACATTTTCCATTTCCTTTTACTTTTTACTATAGTCTATTCTTCATATTATTTTTCTTTCCTTCCATGGATTCTTTGGTCAAGAATTGTCTTAGATTTTTTTATTTTGACCTGATTGAAATTAAGTGGATGCAATGAAAAAAGAAATTGAATTAGACTACTTAACTATTTCAATCTACTAATCTATTCTATGTAGATTCAAAGATAATATAATAGAAAGAATCTAAAGTGTCGTAGAAAAAACTATATGTAGTTCTTTCTACCACACTTTAAGATTCCAACCAGATCCTTTCATTTAAGACTTGGATTTTTTTTATTTAATCCCTTTTTAATTTCTTCAATGATTAATTGGAATTCCAATTAATTATTTTGGCTGACTGTTTTTACATAAATAATAAGTAAAAAAGAAGTAGGAACTAGAATGAACAGTGCAGTAGCAATAAATGCGAGAATATTGACTTCCATAACCTCTTTATTTTTTATTTTCACAATAACTCGGGATGTAATCCCATGGAGAGGAAAAAGGGGTATCTTGTAAATTCAAGGGTAGGGCTTGCATTCTGATAATACTGAATCAATTCAATATTATGAATATCGGATCTATCAAATCAATTCATGGATGAGAGTTATATTTCACGGATGAGAGTTATATAGTATAACATAGGAAGATCCTCTATCCACACTAAGACCAAAATGGGTTTTTTGATTGGATTAGGAATTCCCTCTTTTTTAATCCTTTTCTACTTTTTCTTTTCTATATCTCTAACCCACGAGCTTTCTTAATCTTATACTTTCTTAATCTTATACAATTTCCCTTCCTTTTTCTTATAGTTATACATACAATTATGTATGTATTATATGACCAACTTTCACTTTCTATGGGTCACATAGACATCCAAATAAGCAGTAGAAGTGAGATGGGGAAAAGAGGTCTGAAATAAAAAGGGAATACGATTTATGTATGGATTCCGGTAAAATACCGGTACTCTATTCCATAAGAGTGGAATAGGAAATTAAGATGAGGATGGTATCATCATAAAGAAAGATAGAGTAATATAATATCCTAAATTCTACTAATCCACATATCGTATGTGTGTCTTTCTTTATCGATTGGGAGTAGTGAAAAAAAAATTCCTATATGCCCTCCCTCCCTCTTTAATGAGAGATGCAAAATAAAAAAGTGAAGTAAGGGTGCCCTGTGGGTATTTGATCTTGCTCCCTGCCCCTTTTTTTCATGGAAAAAGGAAATATCAATTTCTCCATTCATTGAACCCTAGTTCGGGACTGACGGGGCTCGAACCCGCAGCTTCCGCCTTGACAGGGCGGTGCTCTGACCAATTGAACTACAATCCCCGCGGGGTGTATGGCATACCCATTCTTAAATAGAACCATAAGAAGATTCGATTCGTCTTTCGTACTCTAAGAAATAGACGAATCATATACTACATACCCACATATGTATATTATACGTGGGTATAGTGAGAGTGACATAACTAGTATGTCGTGATTTTTTATCACTAAAAATGGATAATAATCCAGCCTTCAATAAGAAAAACTCTTTTGTTTGTAAGAAAGGAATGAGAGAGATATGGATTAGAAAAAAAAATTTCCCTTTTTTCTTTATCTTTTATTTCTATAGATCAGACATTTTATTTTATGGAAGAAAAACAAAAGGATTTAGTTCATACTCACGAAGCCCTAGATTTTTGGTTTGGGCCGAGCTGGATTTGAACCAGCGTAGACATTGTCAACGAATTTACAGTCCGTCCCCATTAACCACTCGGGCATCGACCCAGGAAGAATTTATTCTAGGGTTTTTGCTAATCTATGATTAACCTCCTTTCATAATACTCCCTACCCCCAGGGGAAGTCGAATCCCCGCTGCCTCCTTGAAAGAGAGATGTCCTGAACCACTAGACGATAGGGGCATCACTAGACGATAGGGCCATATACAACCGCTCGTGATTATACTATAATCATAGTATGAGCAGTTTTTTGGAATTGTCAATATACTCGAAAAGTATAAATAGATCCAAAGCAAAGAGTTTTTCCAACTTTTCTGTTATGTTTTCATCTAGGATTTTTTTTAGTTGATCGTTATAGATTAATTCTCCGTGCTTCATTTAGTGTTCATACCAAAAATGCATCCATCCCGCACTAAGTCATAAAATTCTCTAAAAATATAGAGAAAGTTTCAAAAACAAAGAAAAAAAGTGAATCAATTTAGTAGAAAAGTACTCTATCAGATTCGAACCAACGACTTACGTCTTAGCACGAGATTACTCTACCACTAATTTAAAAAGCCCTTTATCGGATTTGAACCGATGACTTATGCCTTACCATGGCATTACTCTACCACTGAGTTAAAAGGGCTTTTTATTTAATTCAAAAATTAGCCACTTGGATTTCCCATTATGGGTCTACTGCATAATGTACATATTATATATATAATATATAGAGATAGAGAGAGAGACATTATGTAGAGATTGTATATGTATATATCGATATCTTGAGAGCTCAAAATAAAATTAATAAAAAAAAACATACCCTACATAACATATCCAACTCTTCTTGGTTCAGGGTTTTCCGTTTCCGAAGACTAGTAAAATAGGCGGATTCTGGAACCCCAAGGATTCAACGGTATATGGATATGGAAAATATAAGATTTCCGATCCTAGCGGGAAAAGGCGGGGAACAGATACCCAATAGGATATAGGATCCTTGGGAGGAACTTTTGGTAATGGCCTTGATCCTCTATGCTATTTTTTATGTGTTCTTAGTTCTATTGAACTTTTTGCATTCTTTTAAACAAGAATCTAATAAACTAGAATTGAGTCAGTGGAAAAAAGGAGAGAGAGGAAAGTGTTAAATGGAGAGAGTCGACTAATCAGAGACTTTTAGGATCTTCTTTACATCAGGTAAATCTGTCGGCCCTGTCCGTTTTTTTCTTTAAGTTACGACTCTTTGCTGCTTACTTCTATCAAGCCATAGGGAAAGTCTATGATGAATTTGGAAAACTCATCTCACTCTTACTCTATGGCTCGGACTTAATGGGGGAAGAAAACATCTTCCATAATTTCTTTTTTGTTCAATTCTGGACAAAAAAGAAAAGGAAAAAAGGAATTTATAGGGACAGTGTTACCCCCTATATCCCCTAGTTTATATTGTAGGAATAATAAAACAATTTAGCAGTCTGACACACTTACGTCCTTGCAAAGTAAATAATTATTATTGTAGTCGTAACCGTAGAATAGGATCCTAATCAAAATAAATACATTTGGTTCAGGCGCTATTAGCATGGTAAGAAAAGATTTTTTTTACAGACCAGAGGGGCTATCTAAATCCTAAAGTAAAGGCGAGCGATCGAAGTAGAAGTACCAACGGCTCAGTGTCATGAACCTTCTCCATCTGATTCAATAAGGGGGAATTAGCCTTCTTGTCAAATGGCTATCCTTGACAAAGGGTACCATTTATACCATAATCTACAATGTAGCGGGTATAGTTTAGTGGTAAAAGTGTGATTCGTTCTATTAATAACTGAATTTGAAATGATATACTTAAGGCATCCTTAAGTTTTTTATTTTTATATTCCGATGAAAACTTTAGTTCTTATAAAGGATTAAATCCTTTTCCTCTCAATAGCATATTGAGGAAGAATATACATTCTGGCGATTTGTATCCAAAGACTAATTTAAATTGCATCCAAAATAAAAATAGGATTATGAGTACAGAGTCGCGAAGCATAATTTTGCATTGGATTAAGTATTCCAATTTTGAAAATATGAGTAAAGGATCTATGGATGAAGATACAAAAAAGTTGATTTCCAATCGTAACTAAATCTTCTTAAAATAAGGAATAAGGAAGCCAAATAGCTAAAAAACGATAGTTTTGGTTTACTAGAACCATCCGCATATTGTTTCAGCTCGGTGGAAACCCAATTCTTTTCCTCAGGATCTCTTGAATGAAATTAGGGAACGAAGTAAGTAGATTAGATGAATTTAGATAGAATTTCTATCTCCTACTCTATAAGGATCATCTAGAAAGCGGAGAGCTTTGGTTCCATTCAAATAGAAAAGCTGACATAGATGTTAAGTGGTGAGAATATCCATAAAGGAGCCGAATGAAATCAAAATTTCATGTTCGGTTTTGAATTAGAGACGTTAAAAATAATCAACCAACGTCGACTATAACCCCTAGCCTTCCAAGCTAACGATGCGGGTTCGATTCCCGCTACCCGCTCCATTCTGTATAAAAGGAGTATTCTATTTGTCTAGACATGTTAGAGGCTTGTATTCAAGCCTTTTTTGTCCACCAGTTTCTGGTACTCCAGAGCGGAGTAGAGCAGTTTGGTAGCTCACGAGGCTCATAACCTTGAGGTCACGGGTTCGATTCCCGTCTCCGCACTTAGCAGTCTGTATAAAAGGACTATTCTATTTCTCTAGATATGTATGGTAGAGGGGCGTATCCAACCCTTTTTTATTCATTAGTTCCCGGCCCTAGAGGGCAAAATTGAGCAGTTTGCGAAGTCACTTGCCTTCAAAAAAAGAAGGCGCAAGGCCTCTCCCTACCCTGCAGAAAATAAAAATGAAACGAAAGGGACAGTCTACCTCTCCCTTCCCTTTAAAAAAAGTTTGCCCGTTGTTTGTCTCAGTTAATACCCAATTTTTGGAGCTCTGTTGGCGAGTTCTATTTCTGCCTCTGGAGCGCCCTCTTTTTTTGAGTGGGATGCAAAGGAAGGGTAAGATAGTAAGGGATACGGCACTAGACTAACACCTAATTAATACTTAATTTAATATAAGTAGTTAAACAGTTAACTAGACTAAACTTTTTATCATAGTACTTTGATAAATTAAGCGGGCGAGCGGCGGGAATCGAACCCGTATCTTCTCCTTGGCAAGGAGATATTTTACCATTGAACTACGCTCGCTACGGTATATATTTTATAGCGTATATCCGCCTGGGTCGACCTTCTATGTCTGGGTCGACCGTTTCATTTCATTTTCTATTATATTAGAGTTTTCCTTTTTTTATTATCTGTCAATGAATATTCTAATGGGAATGGAATTTCATAATACTGAAAGAGAAGAGCTAGCAATTCGGAACGCAAATTGCGTTTTAATACGTCTCACTATTCTAATTTTTTAGAAGAAATGGCCTTTATTATTTCTTTTTTATGGGGTTAATAAATATTAACCAAATTTCATTTAAGAAATGAGAGAATTCAGAATAGCTACGAGAAAGACTAGTCCAATCCATAATGATGTACCGGAAAATACAACATTTTTATTATTTGACCAACCATCAGGAGAAGCAAATACAAGGGGTACACTAATTACTAAGACTGAGGAAGTCGCAATTAATGCAAAAACAGCTAATTGGAAAGCAATAGTCATATTTCTAATCCTCCAAGCTACCATCAAATAAAGTTGACTACATATTTGATCCCTCACTTAAACCAAAATTGTAAAAAAATACAAGAAGTAGGAGGGGTTTAATCATGAATCCATTGATTCTTCTCTTTAATTCAAATTTATTACTTAAACCGCTTTTTTATTTGGATATGGGGGTGAGAAGAGATTATTTACTCTTTATTTCACAAGCGGGTATAGCGGATCCTGTATCCGTGTATACAGTATACAGAGATATATCGAAAAGGAACTTGTATCTGATATCTTTCTAGAGGCTAATAAATCTTTTTATTTTTTATATGGCTATGTTCTATTTGTAGGAGTAAAATAAGGATTAGGCTGTGGAGAGATGGCTGAGTGGTTGATAGCTCCGGTCTTGAAAACCGGTATAGTTCTAGGAACTATCGAGGGTTCGAATCCCTCTCTCTCCTTTTGCTTATTGAATACGTTTGTTTCTTTCATTTTTATTTATTTTTTTTTTCTGTCCCTTATCTTTCTTTCATAAAAAGGAATGAATGGCTCGGCTAGATGGAATAACCGAGCCAGAACAGAAAAAAAGTAGAACAGGTATAAATAAGAAAATCTTAGTTAAGAGGGTTCATGTAAAGAACAGGTTCCAAATCACGATCGATTCCCTTTTCAAAACCTGCTGCAGCAGCTCGGGCTCTTCCTGCATGCCATAAATGGCCCACAAAAAAGAAGAATCCTAGAACAAAATGAGAAGTTGATAACCAACTTCTAGGAGAGACATAATTAACTGCATTGATCTCGGTAGCTACGCCACCCACGGAATTTAAAGAGCCTAAAGGAGCGTGGGTCATATATTCTGCTGAGCGTCGTTCTTGCCAAGGTTGTATGTCTTTTTTCAACCTACTCAAGTCCAAACCGTTGGGGCCCCTTAGAGGTTCTAACCATGGAGCACGAAGGTCCCAAAAACGCATAGTTTCCCCTCCAAAGATAACCTCCCCAGTTGGGGAACGCATTAGATATTTACCTAAACCTGTGGGTCCTTGAGCGGATCCCACATTAGCTCCAAGACGCTGGTCTCTAACTAGAAAAGTAAATGCTTGAGCTTGAGAAGCTTCTGGCCCGGTGGGTCCATAAAACTCACTCGGATAAGCTGTATTATTGAACCATACAAAACAACAAGCGATAAAACCAAAGACAGATAAAGCAGCTAAACTATAAGACAAGTAAGCTTCTCCAGACCATACAAATGCACGGCGAGCCCATGCGAAGGGTTTGGTTAAAATATGCCAAATTCCGCCAAATACACAAATAAAACCCAACCATACATGCCCACCAATTATATCTTCTAAATCATCTACACTAACAATCCACCCTTCTCCACCAAAAGGAGATTTTAGTAAATAACCAAATATAACACTGGGACTAAGGGTCAAATTGGTAATTTTTCTTACATCTCCCCCCCCAGGGGCCCAGGTATCATATACACCGCCAAAATAAAGAGCCTTGAGTACTAGAAGAAAAGCACCTAGACCTAACAAAATTAAGTGAATACCCAAAATTGTAGTCATTTTATTTCTATCTTTCCAGACATAACCAAAGAATGGAAAAGATTCCTCAAGAGTCTCGGGTCCCAGAAGCGCGTGATAAATGCCACCGAAGCCTAAGACTGCGGAGGAAATTAGGTGAAGTACGCCAGATACAAAGTACGGAAAAGTATCTAGAACTTCCCCCCCTGGCCCTACTCCCCAACCTAGAGTAGCTAAGTGTGGAAGTAAAATCAACCCTTGTTCATACATGGGCTTTTCTGGTACGAAATGGGCCACTTCAAATAGGTTCATTGCTCCGGCCCAGAATACGATTAATCCGGCATGAGCTACATGAGCTCCAAGCAGTTTACCGGACAAATTGATAAGTCTGGCATTCCCAGCCCACCAAGCAAAGCCGGTGGTTTCTTGGTCACGACCAGCTAAAACGAAAGTTCCATTAAAGAGCGTTTCCACGTGGTAGAACCTCCTCAGGGAATATAAGATTTTCATGAGGCTGATCCTGAGCTGCCATCCACGCACGAATACCCTCGTTTAAAAGAATATTTTTGGTGTAGAAAGTCTCAAATTCAGGATCTTCCGCTGCACGGATTTCCTGGGAAACAAAGTCATAGGCACGTAAGTTCAGAGCCAAGCCAACTACGCCAATAGCACTCATCCATAAACCGGTGACGGGTACAAATAGCATAAAGAAATGTAACCAACGTTTATTGGAAAAAGCAACACCAAAGATTTGGGACCAAAAGCGGTTAGCAGTGACCATTGAATAAGTTTCTTCAGCTTGAGTTGGGTTAAAAGCACGGAAGGTATTTGCACCATCACCGTCCTCAAATAGAGTGTTTTCTACGGTCGCTCCATGAATAGCGCATAGCAGAGCCGCACCTAATACTCCGGCAACTCCCATCATATGAAATGGGTTCAACGTCCAATTATGAAATCCTTGGAAGAAAAGGATGAATCGAAATATCGCTGCTACGCCAAAACTCGGCGCAAAGAACCAACCAGATTGCCCCAGTGGATAAATAAGGAATACAGAAACAAAAACAGCAATTGGACCAGAGAATGAGATTGCATTATAAGGCCGCAATTGAACAGACCGAGCAAGTTCAAATTGGCGTAACATGAAACCTATTAGTGCAAAAGCCCCGTGGAGAGCTACAAAAGTCCATAGACCGCCTAATTGACACCAACGAGTAAAATCTCCTTGTGCTTCGGGCCCCCATAGTAGCAACAAAGAGTGTGCTAAACTATTGGCAGGGGTAGAAACTGCTGCGGTTAAGAAATTACAACCTTCCAAATAGGAACTAGCCAATCCATGGGTATACCAAGAAGTTACAAAAGTTGTCCCTGTAAACCAACCCCCTAAAGCGAAATAAGCACAAGGAAAGAGCAATAGGCCAGACCATCCTACAAAAACGAAACGGTCCCTTCGTAACCAGTCATCCATAGTATCAAATAGATCATTTTCTTCTTTAGGAATTCTACCAAGGGCTATAGTCATAGTGATCCTCCTATTCAATTACTTCAACCATTTCCGAGCACCTCATATCACTTTCCAAGGCATATGATAGTTTTATTATCTGTGGACGATTTCTTTCTCGTTCAATGCCCTTTTTCAATGGTCTCGAAGAGAGAAATTTCCCATTTTTATCTATGGAGTCACAGTCACAACCGAGGTCGTGGTAAATCCATGAATTTGATTCGATTTGTTTTTCTTATACTATTTATTTGTTTTTCTTATACTATAGAAATAGAAATAAATTGTTTTTCTTATACTATAGAAAGAAATAAACCTTTGAATTCAGCATTATTCCAAGACTCCTATTTCAAAGTCTATCTTTTAAGGGAAAAATGCAAATAAAAGTAACCCTTCTTTTCCCATTCCCTCTCTATTGCATGGGTGGAAGAACTAAAATAATAGAGGATTCTGAAAAAAAAAAATGGACCTTCGAAATCCAATTTTATGTGTAGCGCAAAGGAGTTGCGATTTCTTCTTATTCCTATAGAACATCTAGTAACAAGAATATGAAATCGTAAATAGCGAAAAATTCTTGTCTTGCGCGGTCTAAGTCTAAGGAAATAAAAAAAATTCGCTTATACAATTTCATCTACATCGAATTTATATATCAGAATAGCGGATAGAGGCATCATTAAAGGAGTCAGGTCTACTTACTTTATGCTTCTTTCCAATTTTATGGTGGATTTGATAAGAACCCTTTTTGCTTTCTTGATAAATAATCGACAAAAAAAGCGTTTTTTTTATATAACCTGCTTGTTTTATTATAATTATAACAAGTCCTATATGGAAATGCCCGCTAAAGAGAAAATCTATTTGATTGTCTCTCGGCCAATATCGATTTTTAGAAAGAAAAAACAAGAATTTTCTTCTTTTTTTATTAACATTAAGAAAAAAGAATATAATTAAAATGGAATTGGCAATATAATTTTTATAGACTTTTGAAAGAAAAAAAAGGGGTTTTTTGCAACCGTTATTTCTTATTTCTTGCCTATATCATATCACGGAAACCTTTCGCTTTGGAACGTGGAGAGATGGCTGAGTGGACTAAAGCGGCGGATTGCTAATCCGTTGTACAATTTTTTTGTACCGAGGGTTCGAATCCCTCTCTTTCCGCTCCCTTGGATCATTTGGGACTTTCGAATTGGAAAGAATTCTGACCCCCGGATTTTCTCATAGATAAATGTACGAAACAAATCCAATAAGAAAAAAAAAAACTGAATTTTTACTCCTCGCGTCCAGGATTCCGTCCTGGGTCATTAGATAAGAATCCAAAGATAAAGAGTGAAACAAAGAATATCACTACTGTATAAACAAAAAGTTTGAGAGTAAGCATTACATAATCTCCAAGATTTTTTTTTAAGGAATAGATTACCAGTTTTTCCTTACCACACGGATCCACTAGGATGGTTTTTTTTTATACCTAAAAATGCAAAAAAGAATTCTTGAAAAAAATTGCAAGAATTCTTTTATAATAAGCACTCTTATCAATAGCAAAAATAGGGTTAGGTGGTTAGGTATTGTGTAGGTACCTTTAGGTACCTGCTCAACCTAGGTGCAGGGGAGTAGAAAGGCTGATCCAAATTTATTGCTGTAGCTACCCATTCAATGTAGAAGAATTTAAATTTTAGAATCGAAGGTTCATAATATAAAAATATAAAACTTCTCGGCTTTTACCCATTTTAAAATTTTTTTGGAATGAACACATCATTCAATTTGGCATACAGAGTACTAAAGATTTCATCGAAAACTTACAGCAGCTTGCCAAACAAAGGCTAATAGAAAAAAGAATAGAGGTATAACAGGCATAATATCCACGATTGGATTGAAAATAGCATAAGCTTCGGGTAATTTGGCAAAGAAAAAACTAGTAGGATAAAGAACAGAATTAAAACAGATACAGGTTAAACTAAGTATATTAGGCATAACAAGCATTTCATTCTTGTAGAGTAAATAATTGGATTTTTCTTGAGTTATTTTTTTAAGGGAAAGAAGGAAAAGGCAGATTCAAAATCTTTTTTCTTCGGACTTTCCCAAACACAAAATACCTCCTTGTATTCGCACTCTCAAATGAGAGTGGAATAAATTCGACTTTCATATAATATCTTAATAGAATTCCATGTAATGATCAATGCATTTTTTTGATTCTATATTATCCGCATGTGTAGAATACTAGCAAGAGAATATCCCTCCTTTTTTATGTAATTGAAATGGTATTGACGAATAACAAATAAACATACTAGTGTTTATTAGTGTCGC
>NW_028260368.1:5991645-6030816 GCF_056163025.1 Triticum urartu | reverse complement strand
ATCTAGCAAAATTGTAAGGTAAAAAACATAAAAGATCCTGGATTCTCCATTTAATTCGGAAAAAAAGAGATTCTTGTTCGTAGAACATCGATAGAGAAAAAAAAGCCGACTATCGGATTTGAACCGATGACCCTCGCATTACAAATGCGATGCTCTAACCTCTGAGCTAAGTGGGCTTACATAACGGAAATAGTGTAACAAATAGAAATAGGTATAGTATAGGAAATCCGTAAAATCTCAGATATTAGTTATTAATCTTAGCTATTAACTAGTTCTAAATTTGAAGTTATACTTATAAAAATAAAAAAAATACTAAAACTTCTTAAAGATAAAGTTAGCTTGATATGCTTAACTATAGGATATTAAAAAATAAAATTATAGAATTTATTGGTATTTTCATTCGATCATTATAGACTTTATTATTTGTTAATAATTTGAGGATTAATATTTCACTAAGGGGAACATAGAGTCAGAGTAAATAAAATTGCTAATTCTGATTAGAAAAAAAGAATAAATATCAAGCGTTATAGTATAATTTTGAATACTATAAAAAAGTAAGACGGGAGGTGGGGGAGATAAAAACTTTTGGATATATTGATTCGGATTGAATTGCAAATACATCAAGGATAGAATCAATTCAATTCTGAATTGCAATAAGCAAGCGAGGTCTCTCAAATAGAGTCGAACTGAACTGCTAGACTACGTTGAGTGATGAACTCAATGATTCAAAAAAAAAACTAAGAGATGGATGAAATTACACAAGGAATCCTGGTCTCAAAGAAGAGGGAAATGGGGATATGGCGAAATCGGTAGACGCTACGGACTTGATTGTATTGAGCCTTGGTATGGAAACCTGCTAAGTGGTAACTTCCAAATTCAGAGAAACCCTGGAATTAAAAAAGGGCAATCCTGAGCCAAATCCGTGTTTTGAGAAAACAAGGGGTTCTCGAACTAGAATACAAAGGAAAAGGATAGGTGCAGAGACTCAATGGAAGCTGTTCTAACGAATCGAGTTAATTACGTTGTGTTGTTAGTGGAATTCCTTCTAGTTCTAAATTAGAGAAAGAGGGGTTTTATACCTTATACATTTAATAAACACGTATAGATACTGACATAGCAAACGATTAATCACAGAACTCATATTATATTCTAATTATAATATAGGTTCTTTATCTTTTTTAAAAATGAAATTAGAAATGATAATGATTATGAAATAAAAAACTCATATCATAATTTTTTTTTTTCATTATTGTGAATCCACTCCAATCGAATATTGAATAATCAAATTCTTCAATTAAAATTCAAAGTTTTCGAGATCTTTAAAAAAGTGGATTAATCGGACGAGGACAAAGAGAGAGTCCCATTCTACATGTCAATACTGACAACAATGAAATTTCTAGTAAAAGGAAAATCCGTCGACTTTATAAGTTGTGAGGGTTCAAGTCCCTCTATCCCCAAATCCTCTTTTATTCCCTAACTATACTATATTATTATTATTTATCCTCTTTTTTTTTTTTCTTTTATCAATGCACTTTTTTTTCTTTTTATCAATGCAATGGGTTTAAGATTCATTAGCTTTCTCATTCTACTCTTTCACAAAGGAATGCGAAGAGAACTCAATGGATCTTATCCTATTCATTGAATAGATTTCTTTTTTATTAGAGTATCGGCAAGAAATCTTGGTTATTCACTCTATTTTTAAGTTTTATTTAAGTAAACCATGCACAATGCATAGGACTACCCCCCCATTTTCAAATTTAAAATTTGAAATACTTTAATTAATTTTTAGTCCTTTTAATTGACATAGATACAAATACTCTACTAGGATGATGCACAAGAAAAGGTCAGGATAGCTCAGTTGGTAGAGCAGAGGACTGAAAATCCTCGTGTCACCAGTTCAAATCTGGTTCCTGGCAGAGAAAAAAAAAAAAAAGATCCACCGAATAGGTATTGATCCAAATACCTCGAGATGGATTGTGATACATATTCATTAATAATATTTATTCATCTAAGTGGATAAATCTATAATATAAATATAGAGGCACTTCTTTTTCTTTTTAAAGAAGTTTTAAAATATATCTTTTCTTTATGATAAAGAAGGGGGTGAGATTCCCCTTTATTTTTTTGCGTTTCTTAATTTTGTATTCCGCTATTCCGACGAATATTTTTTTAGTCTTGCTTATCTTTATCTTATCTTATTTTCCTAGTTGTGCTAAGTAATGTGCGCGGTACAAAGTTCCTGGTAGAGAACTTCTTTGAGTCATCCTATTTTTCTGTTCATATGAAGGAAATTAATATGCGATTTTCAAAATAGGGGAATCCAAATGAAACCCTTTTTTTGCTCAGTCTATCTGGAATGCTTTTGTATAATTAGGAATTAATTATAAATAGGTATTCCGTTTCATCTAGGAAAAGAACCTAAAAATATTCCTTGACTTGAATAAAATCTGGAGTTGTGTTGTATAAGTGAGCATGAATTTCTTATCATTCAATGAGCATCTTGTATTTCATAAAAATTGGGGGTTATATAATCCTTACGTAAGGGCCAGCCTATCCAACTTTCAGGCATTAGGATACGTTTAAGGCGCGGATGATTATCATAAGAGATTCCCACCATATCATAAGATTCGCGTTCTTGAAAATCGGCACTTCTCCAAATCCAGAAGACAGACGGAATTCTAGGATTATCCTTTTGGGCAAAGACTTTTATGCAGACTTCTTCTGGATTATCTATACCATATTGTATTCTCGTAAGATGATACACGCTAGCTAAAGATCCACCGGGTGCTACATCATAAGCACATTGGGAGCGTAAATAATTGTAACCATATACATATAAAATGACAGCAATGGAATCCCAATCCCCTGCTTTTATTTGTAAAGTCTCTATTCCTCGGTGATCAAAGCCCAAAGATCTATGAACCACCTCATGTTTGACTAGCCAATTAGATAACCAACCCTGCTGCATTGTCTTCATCTCTCCCTCTTTGTATAAATATTTCACATTTCGGATGCAAGTTTGAAAGATTGCCCTGCTTTTTATTTTTCTACACAAAAGAGCCCCTCTCCTAATTCACTAATTTGTAGGAAGGTACTGAACTTTTGGATTTGAAAAAAGTTTCAGAAGATATATCTAATGTAGATGGTGATTGATAGAGCAATTCTTGCTCATAAGTTCCTGTATGAGTACTGCGCCTAACATAAAGCTTGTGACTGGTAGTAAAACATCTATTTTTATTTTGAGATAGAGTTTGATCCTCAACTATTTCTCGCGATATCTTCTTACGAAGTTTTGTTAGGGCATCTATAACTGCCTCCGGTTTAGGTGGGCAGCCCGGCAAGTAGACATCCACAGGAATTAACTTATCAACTCCCCGAACAGTACTATAGGAATCCGTACTGAACATTCCCCCTGTAATAGTACAGGCTCCCATAGCAATGACGTATTTTGGTTCAGGCATTTGCTCGTATAATCTCACTAAAGAGGGAGCCATTTTCATTGTTACCGTACCGGCTGTTAAAATTAGGTCTGCTTGCCTAGGACTTGATCTTGGTACCAATCCATAACGATCAAAGTCGAATCGTGAGCCTATTAATGAAGCAAATTCAATGAAACAACAACTGGTACCGTATAGAAGGGGCCATAAACTGGAGAGTCTTGACCAATTCGAAAGATCATTTGGTGTAGTTGAAATAACAGAATTGGAACTTGTTTGGTCAAGTAAGGGAAACTCAATCAAATTCATAACTGTCTCAATAGAATCTTTTCCTTCTTTTTTTTTGTCTAAATATTCAGTTAAGACCATTCCAAGGCTCCTTTTCGCCATGCATAAACTAAACCAACAACTAAGATAAGCACGAAAATCAAAGCTTCGATAAAAACGGATACACCCAATACGTCGAAACTCATTGCCCAAGGGTATAGAAAGACGGTTTCCACATCAAAAACAACAAAAACGAGCGCAAACATATAATAGCGTATTCGGAATTGTACCCAAGCCCCTCCCATGGGTTCTATACCCGATTCATAACTAGAAAGCTTCTCTGGTCCTTCACTAACCGGGGCTAAAAGTCCTGAAATCGAAAATGCCAAAATAGGAATAAGGCTTGCTATTATTAGAAATGTCCAAAAAATATCATATTCGTGAAGCAGAAACATAATGTACTCCCATTAATGTGGAATAGGCGGAACTTAAATTAGTCAATTCAATTCAGCATTGTCAATTTATCCAGAACTTCTCTCTTTTCCTCGGTGAAACAAGAATCTTTTTTGTTCAAACAAAAGCGCTTAGTTTAAGTTTAGCCTTTGTTTCCTCTGTGCTGCATCTTCTTTAAAGATTCATCCAATGGAATCCCAACTCCCTTTCTTTTGGATTTCCATTCTATTTAGATATGGTGTATGTAGATCTAATTCTTATATAAAGAAAACTTTCTCGTTTCACTTTGTCTCGCTTTCTCTAGAATCTCTAGAAAAAAGAATAGCTCTATCCTTTATTTAATATTTAATAATAAAATAATAAGAGACTATTAAATAAAAATGAGAATACTACTAAATTAGAACCTAATTAAGATAGTAGGACTAATCTATGCAGTATAATTAATGAGAAGTAATACTATAAAATAAAAATAAAGAACTCTATTTCAGAACTATGAGACAGAATATTCTGTTTTCTTATTTACTCTTTACTTTATTTTTTCTATTTAAAGTTGATCAATTTACATAATGTATCTATAAACAAAGTAATAAATATACTTAAAACAAAGTAGGAATTCGCAAAATGGATAAAATCATTGCAGTTATTATAGGGAAGTCTAGAGATATCCTATTTGAAGGAGGACGGGATTCAAATCAGGGAAAGGATCCTTTCTTCTATTGATTTGATAGAAATTCGTTTTTCTTTTCCTGTCTGTATGATTTTGATTTTCGATGAATGAGCCTTTGGTAATGCTTTTATCTCTATTCTATGTCGCAGGCGCCTATCCAGTCTATAAACAAATACTAATGAGAAAATGAAAACTATACTAAACTAAAGAAAACATAGGATAGAGATCCTAAAATCTAAAAAAGGGCATATTAGGGCTATACGGATTCGAACCGTAGACCTTCTCGGTAAAACAGATCAAACGGATTATTATCGAAATGATTTGAACTGTTTCAAAGACCCAACATGCATTTTTTTGCATTGGGCTCTTTCATAAACTGATTTAAAGATCAGTTAGTCCACCATAGTTTTTCTTTACGGAAAGATAATGAGATGGCTCCCTGTGCTCTGATTGATTTTTTGTATTATGATCTATCTAGGAGCAATACCAAAGTGTTTCAAAGGAGGATTACCTTGACTTAGGTCTGCCTCCGGTCTAAATTAAATCAACCTAAGTGAAATGGAGTCTCTATCGTTCCACTGCAAGAGTTAACTATGAGACTTCATACACCTTAAAGTTCATAGAACGAAAAGAAGTTTTTTGGAGGCCCTTATCCTCATTACGCCTAGCATTTAGTGGGCTGGATATTTACCTTATCAACTAGCAAATCCATAAGGGTTCTATTTGATTAGGCACCTGAATTGGCACCTGAATCGGACTGAACCGACTGTTTGTCAGGCTACTGTTCTCCTATTCTCTCGAATCTATGAAGTAAGACATTGATTTTGCAATAAGATCGATTATGTTCATTGCATAATAAGCTCCTTTGAAAAGCATTGGCGCACGTGTAAACGAGTTGCTCTACCGAACTGAGCTATAGCCCTTATCAGAGATATCTTAACATATAGATAATTTCTTGTCAAGATGAATATTTTCTAATGCCAGAGGATACCCCTTTGATCTGTATCTGTTTAGTATTTAGTTTAGTATTTAGTATATAACAGACCAATAACAGAGCGGTATTGCTTAGAAAAGGGATTCAATATATAATCGATCGAAGTAATGGGTCTTCCTTTGTGGTGATAAATTGCCTACTTAACTCAGTGGTTAGAGTATTGCTTTCATACGGCGGGAGTCATTGGTTCAAATCCAATAGTAGGTAAGTAGGTAGAAAAATTACTAGATAGCATTGGACTTACTTCGCTTCGCTATCTAATAACTTTTTCTACCCCTCTTCCCTTTTTCTTTGTATCAACTATAAACCACTGGATTGTCTTCAATTGGATGGGGGAATCCAATTGACAGCCTCGATTCGTATCCTAGCTCGTCTGAGAGCGAGCTTCGCTTCAACCAAATCTTTCGTACCCTCAGCTTTACTCAAGTTAGCTTCGGCTATTTCAAGTGCCTTTTGAGCTTCTTCCGGATCAATATCACTACCCAGTTCCGCATCATTTCCTAAAATGATGATCTCATTATTAACTATTCTCGCAAAACCGCTCCACAGAATCGCTGTTAACCATTGGTCGTTGAGGAGGCGTATTCTCAAAGGACCCATATCTACTGCTGTGTTAATGGGGGCGTGGTTTGGTAATACGCCAATTTGGCCACTATTAGTGGATAAAATGATTTCTTTCACTTCACAATCCCAAATAATTCGCTTAGGAGTCAGTACATAAAGATTTAATTTCATTTCTTCGATTTGTTCTCCTCTTCTAAGGTTATAGCTTTCGTGCTAGCTTCATCGATGTTACCCACCAAATAAAAAGCCTGTTCAGGTAGGCCGTCTAATTCTCCGGAAAGGATTAGTTGAAATCCCCTAATAGTTTCCGCAAGAGCAACATACTTTCCTGGAGAACCAGTAAAAACTTCTGCCACAAAGAACGGTTGTGATAAGAAACGCTCAATTTTTCTTGCTCTTGCTACAGTTAAACGATCCTCTTCCGATAATTCATCCAAGCCAAGAATTGCGATAATGTCCTGAAGTTCTTTGTAACGTTGTAAAGTTTCCTTAACTCTTTGCGCAGTTTCATAATGTTCGTTGCCAACGATCCGAGGCTGTAACATAGTCGAGGTTGAATCTAAAGGATCTACTGCTGGATAAATACCCTTGGAAGCTAATCCTCTGGAAAGTACGGTAGTAGCATCCAAATGTGCAAATGTTGTGGCAGGGGCAGGGTCGGTCAAATCGTCTGCAGGTACATAAACTGCTTGAATCGAAGTTATAGATCCCTTTTTAGTAGAAGCAATTCTTTCTTGCAAAGAACCCATTTCTGTACTAAGAGTAGGTTGATAACCCACTGCGGAGGGCATTCTCCCTAATAAAGCGGATACCTCTGATCCTGCTTGAACAAAACGAAAGATATTATCGATAAATAAAAGCACGTCTTGCTTATTAACATCTCGGAAATATTCCGCCATAGTTAGGGCAGTTAAACCAACTCTCATACGAGCTCCCGGTGGTTCATTCATTTGGCCATAGACTAGAGCTACCTTTGATTCCTCAATATTTTTTTCATTAATTACTCCGGATTCCTTCATTTCCATATAAAGATCATTTCCTTCACGAGTCCGTTCCCCTACTCCACCGAATACGGATACGCCCCCATGAGCTTTAGCAATGTTATTGATTAATTCCATGATCAGTACTGTTTTACCTACTCCAGCCCCCCCAAATAGTCCTATTTTTCCTCCACGTCGATAAGGAGCTAAAAGATCGACGACCTTAATACCTGTTTCAAAGATGGATAATTTCGTATCTAACTCGATAAAGGCAGGCGCAGATCTATGAATAGGGAACGTTGCACTACTATCTACAGGACCCAAATTGTCAACAGGCTCCCCAAGAACGTTGAAAATTCGTCCGAGAGTAGCTCCACCGACCGGAACACTGAGAGGAGCTCCCGTGTCAATCACTTCCATTCCTCTCATCAACCCGTCCGTAGCACTCATAGCTACAGCTCTAACTCGATTATTTCCTAATAATTGTTGTACCTCACAAGTCACATTAATTTGCTTATCGGCAGTGTCTCTACTCTGGACTACCAAAGCGTTATAAATATAAGGTAACTTGCCTGGGGGAAAAGTGACATCCAGCACGGGTCCAATAATTTGATCGATACGACCTGTACTTTTTTCTTCAATTGTGGAAACCCCGGGAGGAGAAGTAGTAGGATTGGTTCTCATAATTATCACATAATTAAAAAAAAGGAATTTGTCGAAATTTTTCTTTTTTTATTGTTGAATAATGCCAAATCAAATCAAAAAAAATCCAAAAGTAAAAAGGAAATGAATTAGTTAATTCAATAAGAGAGAAAAGGGGACCAGGACTTGATTTCGTTGCCCAAGCGAATCCCATTCAATCGTTTACTCATGGAATGAGTCCATTGGAAAGTTCAATCAATCTTTTTTTTCATATACATTTTGCCTTTTGTGGAGGATCTGTGCCTACTCTACTTTCCTATCTAGGACTTCGATATACAAAATATATACTACTGTGAAGCATAGATTGCTGTCAACAAAGAATTTTATTAGTATTTAGTTAGGTATTTGCATTCAAAATAAGAAAAGAGAACTATTAAGAACTTGTAAAATAAGGATTAGGAATTAATTTGGGTTGCGCTATATCTATCAAAGAGTATACAATAATTATGGATTTGGTAAATCAAATCCATGGTTTAATAACGAACCGTGTTAACTTACCATAACAACAACTCAATTCCTATCGAATTCCTATATTGGAATTCCTATAGGATAGAACATACACAGGGTGTACGCATTATATATGAATGAAACATATTCATTAACCTAAGCATGCCCTCAATTTTCTTTAATGAGTTGATATTATATTAATTGAATATCCTTTTTGTTTTACGAGATTTTTGCTAAAGTTTCATTTACGCCTAATTAACATCGAGTAGACCCTGTTATTGTGAGAATTCTTAATTCAAGAGTTATAGGGAGGGACTTATGTCACCACAAACAGAAACTAAAGCAGGTGTTGGATTTCAAGCTGGTGTTAAAGATTATAAATTGACTTACTACACCCCAGAGTATGAAACTAAGGATACTGATATCTTGGCAGCATTCCGAGTAAGTCCTCAGCCTGGGGTTCCGCCCGAAGAAGCAGGGGCTGCAGTAGCTGCCGAATCTTCTACTGGTACATGGACAACTGTTTGGACTGATGGACTTACCAGTCTTGATCGTTACAAAGGACGATGCTATCACATCGAGCCTGTTGCTGGGGAAGACAACCAATGGATCTGTTATGTAGCTTATCCATTAGACCTATTTGAAGAGGGTTCCGTTACTAACATGTTTACTTCCATTGTAGGTAACGTATTTGGTTTCAAAGCCCTACGTGCTCTACGTTTGGAGGATCTACGAATTCCCCCTACTTATTCAAAAACTTTCCAAGGCCCGCCTCATGGTATCCAAGTTGAAAGAGATAAGTTGAACAAGTACGGTCGTCCTTTATTGGGATGTACTATTAAACCAAAATTGGGATTATCCGCAAAAAATTATGGTAGAGCGTGTTATGAGTGTCTACGTGGTGGACTTGATTTTACCAAAGATGATGAAAACGTAAACTCACAACCATTTATGCGCTGGAGAGACCGTTTTGTCTTTTGTGCCGAAGCTATTTATAAATCACAGGCCGAAACCGGTGAAATCAAGGGGCATTACTTGAATGCGACTGCGGGTACATGTGAAGAAATGATTAAGAGAGCTGTATTTGCAAGAGAATTAGGGGTTCCT
This sequence comes from Triticum urartu, assembly GCF_056163025.1. NCBI lineage: Eukaryota > Viridiplantae > Streptophyta > Magnoliopsida > Poales > Poaceae > Triticum > Triticum urartu. Next base: position 6,021,198 of record NW_028260368.1, on the reverse strand, counting down.
ATTGTAATGCATGACTACTTAACTGGGGGATTCACCGCAAATACTACTTTGGCTCATTATTGCCGCGACAATGGCCTACTTCTTCACATTCACCGTGCAATGCATGCAGTTATTGATAGACAGAAAAATCATGGTATGCATTTCCGTGTATTAGCTAAAGCATTGCGTATGTCTGGGGGAGATCATATCCACTCCGGTACAGTAGTAGGTAAGTTAGAAGGGGAACGCGAAATGACTTTAGGTTTTGTTGATTTATTGCGCGATGATTTTATTGAAAAAGATCGTGCTCGCGGTATCTTTTTCACTCAGGACTGGGTATCCATGCCAGGTGTTATACCGGTAGCTTCAGGTGGTATTCATGTTTGGCATATGCCAGCTCTGACCGAAATCTTTGGGGACGATTCTGTATTACAATTTGGTGGAGGAACTTTAGGACATCCTTGGGGAAATGCACCTGGTGCAGCAGCTAATCGAGTGGCTTTAGAAGCCTGTGTACAAGCTCGTAACGAAGGGCGCGATCTTGCTCGCGAAGGTAATGAAATTATCCGAGCAGCTTGCAAATGGAGTCCTGAACTAGCCGCAGCTTGTGAAGTATGGAAGGCGATCAAATTCGAGTTCGAGCCGGTAGATACTATTGATTAACTAGATAAAACTAAAGATAAAGAAGGTATAAATAAAAAAGAAACGAAATAAAAAGAGAAAAAAATCAGTTATGAAATGCAGTAATTCTTCTTTATTCTTCTAATTGATTGCAATTAAACTCGGCTCAATCTTTTTTAGAAAAAAAAGATTGAGCCGAATAAAAATAGATCATGATATGATCATGAGACTTGACAAATTGAGATTCGTCTATTCTATATATCTAGAATATATATATTAAGGTATAATACAATAAAGAAATACAAATAAAATAATAAAATAATAAAATATAGTATTATCATATGATAATGATAATGGAATCAAATACGCAGTATTTACAGAAAAAAGTCTTCGTTTATTGGGAAAGAATCAATATACTTTTAATGTCGAATCGGGATTCACTAAGACAGAAATAAAGCATTGGGTCGAACTCTTCTTTGGTGTTAAGGTGGTAGCTGTGAATAGCCATCGACTACCTGGAAAAGGTAGAAGAATAGGACCTATTCTGGGCCATACAATGCATTACAGACGTATGATCATTACCCTTCAACCGGGTTATTCTATTCCACTTCTAGATAGAGAAAAAAACTAAAGGAGAATGAATGAAAAAAGACATAGTTTGGAAGTTAGACCTTTTTATAGGACTCTCTTTCAATTTCAAAAAAGAGGACGTTTGAAACTTTTAACAGGCGTAATCGTGAGTCAACAAGTGACTCGAACTGTGTGTAAAAAAAGAAGCATTTTTTTTTTTTCAAAATGCTAGAACTAGATAAGGAAGTTTTCTATAACCTTGAGAAAAAGGATAAAAAGGTAGTTTTTTTTTAGTTTATGACTCCGATCAAGAGCGAGAAATCCTTGATTTGGGATTGGACATAGAACCTGGACCCATCGTAGAGACGTTTAGTTCAAAAGAAAGGATCGTATCCTGATGGTAAGAATTATACTTTCGTGGAAATACAGCGCTATAGACTTCAATGCGGTAGAGTAGACGTTTTGTTTCTAATTTTTCTGGACCAAACCTCCGCTCCGACCCAACGATACAATGAATTTTTTCTGTTCATATTCATAAATAAAAAAGATTCGGAATCGCAATGCTACTATATGCGTCCAGAGGAGTATTTGGAATAATATTCTTCTATAATCCATTATTGCGGGGGGTCTTACTAACAGGGCTTCGCTGCACGGGACAGGTCTTCGTCGAAAAGCTAACTCCACCCGGCATTTTCATACCCTTTCTTTGGGTGGTATATCGCCTTTTAAAGTCTAAGAGGGTAGTAGGGGATCTATAGTAGGTAAGATAATTTGCCCTTTGATTTTGATTGAATATACTATTTTTCCGCCTTTACCACGCATTATTGTATGCGCTTCTAGAGAAGTATGTATGCAGGAAGTAAATTCTAACCGCTTTCTTTTGAATCCAATTTCAAATTAGATTAGAAAGATAGAAAGGCCATGAGGATGGGAAAATCAAAATAAAATCTTTTTAATTAGTTCTCCTTTTTTGGAATTTTCTTATTATCCTTTCATTTTTTTTACAGAATATTTTTCAAACTAAAAATAAAAAATACAATACAATAGTCAATATTCCTTATAATAGATATACTTAATTATATCATAAGAATCTTAAGATATTTTTCGACTAGATAGAAATAGTAAATTTGAATTGAGACACCTATTCCATGACGGATTTAAACTTACCTTCTATTTTCGTGCCTTTAGTAGGCTTAGTATTTCCGGCAATTGCAATGACTTCTTTATTTCTTTATGTGCAAAAAAATAAGATTGTCTAGTATTTTTTAGTGTAAGTAATATAATATGGTAGGGTATGTGGCTTTTTCTACACACACTTTCTACACACAAATGAAAAACGGTTATGGATGCGGATATAGGCTACGAGCATAAATGCATGAATATGCAGAGCCAGGTATAGCGAGTTTTATTTTATTTATTTTAATTGAATCAACGAATATTTTTTGAATAGAAAGTCAATGTATCTAACCTATTATTTCACAGGAGTACTAGTTGCTGAAGGCGATTTCAGAATCAAAAAAAGTAAAGTCAAAATTATTTAGCTTATTCTCTCAATTTCAATCGACCGCTGCTGGATTTAGTATATCTAATATGAATTGGCGATCAGAACACATATGGGTAGAACTTCTAAAAGGTTCTCGAAAAAGGGGTAATTTTTTCTGGGCCTGTATTCTTTTTCTAGGTTCACTAGGATTCTTATCGGTTGGGATTTCCAGTTATCTTGGTAAGAATATTATATCTATACTTCCATCTCAAGAAATTCTTTTTTTTCCGCAGGGGGTCGTGATGTCTTTCTACGGAATCGCAGGCCTATTCATTAGCTCCTACTTGTGGTGTACTATTTTGTGGAATGTAGGTAGTGGTTATGACCGATTCGATAGAAAAGAGGGAATAGTGTGCATTTTTCGTTGGGGATTCCCTGGAATAAAACGTCGCGTCTTCCTTCGATTCCTTATGCGGGATATCCAATCAATTAGAATTCAGGTTAAAGAGGGTCTTTATCCTCGTCGTATTCTTTATATGGAAATCCGGGGCCAGGGGATCATTCCCTTGACTCGTACTGATGATAAATTTTTTACTCCACGAGAAATTGAACAAAAAGCTGCCGAATTGGCCTATTTCTTGCGCGTACCAATTGAAGTATTTTGAGGTATCTTTTTTGAACTGAGTTGAATGAAGAAAAGAAGAATTGGAAGAAGAAAAGTTTTCTCAACACAGGGAGGAAGTCCCTTCTAAATTGGATTTGTTATTGTAAGGGGATTTTTAAGTATTTATCTAAAGGAAGGAACAAACGAGGATAAGAGAAATTTGCTTTTAATTTTTTTTTATCCAAGTTAGATATATCGCATACTATTCTTCCTTTTTCATCCGAAAGGGCTTTTTTTTTATTCTATTTCACTATTTCATTCCATCTAGATCTAAGAAAGAACCCAATGCACTGAAATTCCACTAATAACTAATATACAAAAAAGAAGAATAGATACAGGGTATCAAACCTATAGAGTTTTTGCTTCAAAGAAATAGAAATATCATGAAATAGAAATATCATCATATAGAGTCAGGGAATGGAATAGAGTCAGCGAATGAAGCATATTCATTAACAACTCCATTTACAGATCAAAAATGAAAAAAAAGAAAGCATTGCCTTCTTTACTATATCTTGTATTTATCGTACTTTTGCCTTGGGGGGTCTCTTCCTCATTTAACAAATGTCTGGAACTTTGGATTAAGAATTGGTGGAATACCAGGCAATCCGAAACTCTCTTAACTGATATTCAAGAGAAAAGGATTCTAGAAAGATTCATAGAATTAGAAGAACTTTCTCTCTTGGACGAGATGATAAAAGGGAAACTAAAGACACATGTACAAAAACCTCCTACAGGAATACACAAGGAAATAATACAATGGGTCAAAATAAATAATGAGGATCATCTCCATACCATTTTGCATTTCTCGACAAATATAATCTGTTTGGCTATTCTAAGTGGTTCTTTTTTTCTGGGTAAAGAGGAACTTGTCATTTTGAATTCTTGGGTTCAGGAATTCTTCTATAATTTAAATGACTCAATAAAAGCTTTTTTTATTCTTTTAGTTACTGATTTTTTTGTTGGATTTCACTCCACCCGTGGTTGGGAACTAGTAATTCGTTGGGTCTACAACGATTTTGGATGGGCTCCTAACGAGCTTATTTTCACTATTTTTGTTTGTAGTTTTCCAGTAATTCTAGATACATGTTTGAAATTTTGGGTCTTTTTTTGTTTAAATCGTCTATCTCCTTCGCTTGTAGTCATTTATCATTCAATTAGTGAAGCATAAATTCATTTGATCTCCCGATATTAATATTAATCAAATTAGCAAGCATCTTTTTTTAGAAAGAAAGCCCTTTTCCATTTTAGCAAAATTCTTTCTATTTATACCTACTTTAAGGTATTCATCATTGCAGTACAACTGTTGCAGTAGAATGACAACAGATTCGTGTATAGGGAACTAGATTAGCTTAGCTACCTATCTAATTTATTGTAGAAATTCTGGGATCTGCGATTGGACATGGAAAATAGAAATACTTTTTCTTGGGTAAAGGAACAGATAACTCGATCGATTTCTGTATCGATCATGATATACGTAATAACTCGGACATCTATTTCAAATGCATATCCCATTTTTGCGCAGCAGGGTTATGAAAACCCACGAGAAGCAACTGGACGAATTGTATGTGCCAATTGCCATTTAGCTAGCAAGCCCGTCGATATTGAAGTTCCCCAAGCTGTGCTTCCCGATACTGTATTTGAAGCAGTTCTTCGAATTCCTTATGATATGCAATTGAAACAAGTTCTTGCTAATGGAAAAAAGGGAGGGTTGAATGTAGGTGCTGTTCTTATTTTGCCCGAGGGATTCGAATTAGCGCCGCCCGATCGTATTTCCCCTGAGTTAAAAGAAAAGATAGGAAATCTTGCTTTTCAGAGTTATCGTCCCGATAAAAAAAACATTCTTGTGATAGGCCCTGTTCCCGGTAAGAAATATAGTGAAATTGTCTTTCCCATTCTTTCCCCTGATCCTGCTACGAAGAAAGATGCTCATTTCTTAAAATATCCCATATATGTAGGGGGAAACCGAGGAAGAGGACAGATCTATCCTGATGGTAGCAAGAGTAACAATACAGTCTATAATGCTACGTCAACAGGTATAGTAAGAAAAATACTACGTAAAGAAAAGGGGGGGTATGAAATATCCATAGTTGATGCATCAGATGGACGCCAAGTGATTGATATTATACCTCCCGGACCAGAACTTCTTGTTTCAGAGGGGGAATCCATCAAGCTTGATCAACCATTAACAAGCAATCCTAATGTGGGAGGTTTTGGTCAGGGGGACGCAGAAATCGTGCTTCAGGATCCATTACGTGTCCAAGGCCTTTTGTTCTTCTTCGCATCCGTTATTTTGGCACAAGTTTTTTTGGTTCTCAAAAAGAAACAGTTTGAAAAGGTTCAATTGTACGAAATGAATTTCTAGGTCCCGGGATTTCTTACCATCAAGTTGGTAAAAAGCCTCGATTTATTGGCAATTGCTAGAATTATCTATGATCTATTTTGGAAATCCTTTTTTTGTTTAGACTGCTTTTTGTTTATGAGATGTCTGGAATTCCTTATTTATATCCCATGCAAAAGAAGAGAATCCAAGGCAAAGGCGAGAACAATCAAATTAAAATTTCTTCTTTTTCGGAGGGATTGCAGGTCTTCTTAATCGTCTATTCGGCACAAGAAAAAGCCTTTTTCTTGTGCCGATTCTTCTTGTATCAAAATAAGAATCCTTTTTCTTCCTAATTCGTCAAAGATTACTATTTCTTCTTTATTCGGGTCTGTCTCTTGGACCTCTTTTTCTTTTGCTTAGGTTTAGCCGAGGTAGTGGACAAACAGAGGGGAAGAAAATATGGCGGGGGAAAAATTTCTTGTGATTGTGAGCAAATTGCTTGGCTTGTTTAATTAAGTTCAACTTCAAATTTACAGAAATTTTGCAAAAAAAAAGTAAACTCTTCCATTGAAGGTTTTTTTATTTTTAGGCTAGTTGAATAGTTTTGATTAAGGTTTTATTAGTTTATTACTCGAAACTAAATCAAGGATTTTCAGGATACTTCCTTCGTGGAATAAGATATTGGATCCTCGAGTGATCTCTTTTTCTTGTTGCTTCATAAGAGTGAATCGAATAGATTCAATTCGCGTTATAAGAGTAAAATAAAAATTCCGCGGGTCCTTTCCGCTCTAATCAGATAAAGGGGGGTAAGGACCCGCTAAGCTCCTACTTTTTCATGTTTACAATCTGGTCCCTCCGATTACTATAGAGATGAACCCAATCCAGAATATGAACCATAAAAGAAAACACCTACTAAACCAATCACAGCAATACCAGCTACAGTACCTATCAGCCAAAGAGGAATTCTTCCAGTAGTATCGGCCATTTCCCCTACTTTCCTCCACATTTTATCAATTGGTCATGCTAGAGACAAAAACAGTCATGGGTAGTTATAAGGATGGTATCCTTCCAAATGGGATAAGAGAATTCTTATTAGTCTCTTTCTTTCTCTCAATTGAAGAAGTAATTGGAAAATAAAACAGCAAGTACAAAAATGAGTAATAAACCCCAGTATAGACTGGTACGATTCAATTCAACATTTTGTTCATTCGGGTTTGATTGTGTCATAGTTCTATAGTTGGAATTTGTTTTATCGTTGGATGAACTGCATTGCTGATATTGATCCCAAGAAAAAAACAGTAGGTACAGCTAGTCCGTGAATAGCCAGCCATCGCACTGTAAAAATAGGATAGGTTCGATCTATGGTCATTGAGGGCCTCCTAAAAGGATCTACTAAATTCATCGAGTTGTTCTAAAGAATCAAAACGGTCGGTTATTAACGGAATTCCTTGTCGGCTTTCCGTGAAATACTCGTTTGGCCTAGGACTTCCAAACACGTCATAAGCTAAACCCGTACTGACAAATAACCAACCCGCAATGAATAGGGAAGGTATAGTAATGCTATGAATAACCCAGTATCGAATACTGGTAATAATATCAGCAAAAGAACGTTCTCCCGTGCTTCCAGACATGCTGAACTCCCAAATATTTTTGTACATTCAAAAAAGGAATTGATTCCGTAAAAGATGGGATCGACCAGTAAATAGAAAATTACTGATATTTCATCCTTGTGAGATTGTCAATTTTGTACCAAAGGTGTATTTTGAGTATACCGAATTAGTATAGCTATCCTTCCTATGGCACAGCAATCTGGTTTTGCCTGGTTCCGAAACATAATTACTTTTTTATTTTTTTTTTGTCTATAGGTAAGCTATATGTTATTCAAGGCATCAATAGAAAACCCCATTTTTGTAGGTTCTACTTACTTTTCATTGGCTTCGGAATAATAGAGTAATTCGGAATAGCAGCCAAAATCTTGGGAAAATCTAAGTTAATGATCAATAGGTTTGGATAAATAATTTAGGAAGGATATTCTCATACTGACACAATACAAGGACAAGTATATGTGAAATCTATCCTTTCATAATTCGTAATTCATCCTTGTATTGTTTGTTGGATTAGGTCTAACTTTCTTGACCAAACTGCGAGCGCGGAACTTTACGAGATGAAATAGGGAAAGACAGAAGATAGAATAGAACTTAAAAGGATAATTGAAGTGACTCGTCTTCGAATCTACTTTGGTTGGAGTTCGAAAAAGGAATAAAAATAAAGTAAATTCAAGGAAGAGCTTTCTTTTTTTTTTTTTTTTAACAGCCCCTTGGCAGGTCGTGGAATGCTTTTGTTCTCCTCTTATTCCATATGGAATACAATCAGTTAAAATAAGAAGGAATAGGGGAATATTCGATCGTTCACTCCAAAAAGAGGGTCCTATTGAAAAAGAAATTATCCAAAATAGAAAGAAGTTTTTTTTTTCAAATTCAATTGTTTATTTATCTCTTATTCAAAAATTTCCCTGAAAATTGAATTTCTTTTTTTCATTCAATGGGGTTAGATGATCTAGTTCTTAATATTATTACTTTACTCAATTGACAAATTCCACAACAAATCTCTTGATTCGGAATTAGGGACTCATGTATCATCTGATGAATCCACTTTCTTTTACACTTCTGTATCTTACTCTATCTTGTTTTTTAGTATTATCTAAAATAACTGATGAATTATGAATTTTCCATAACTTAGGTAAATGCTTTACCAACATATGTAGTGTAGTAAAAAAAAATAAATGGAATTTAACTCTTTCATGCTTACTTTAACTAGTTATTTTGGTTTTCTACTGGCTGCTTTAACTATAACCCCAGCTCTATTTATTGGCTTGAACAAGATACGCCTTATTTGAATTGACTGAATAATTATAATTCAGAAAAGAAAAATCTTTCTTTGGGATTCCTGGCATTCTACGACTCTTTTCCAGACTAATTAGGAATTCTTTTCTTGGTCATTGAGATTCGTGGATAATTTAGAGTACTATTTAGGGATAGATCGTACCTCTTTTTTTATCCCCTCGAACAAATCGAAATGATTGAAGTTTTTCTATTTGGAATCGTCTTAGGCCTAATTCCTATTACTTTAGCGGGATTATTCGTGACTGCGTATTTGCAATACAGGCGTGGGGATCAGTTGGATCTTTGATTGAGTCATTTTTTTTTTTTGATTGACCTCCTCCAGACCAGAGAGGAGGTCAAATTGAAATTGGAGTTACAATTCAATTTTGTTAAGTTATTTTACTCTGCTTCGACATAAAATAGATGGAATCACGCTCTGTAGGATTTGAACCTACGACATCGGGTTTTGGAGACCCGCGTTCTACCGAACTGAACTAAGAGCGCTTTCATTCATTCAAAAAGAAAATCTTTTTCTATTCCTAATGTATCTCACGTACGTATAGTCTCCACAAATTCAAGTTATACCCACTTTACTTTAATTGATCTCGTCGCTACTGCCTATAAAGAAGAAAGAAGTAATAGGTAGGGATGACAGGATTTGAACCTGTGACATTTTGTACCCAAAACAAACGCGCTACCAAGCTGCGCTACATCCCTTTTCCAAATTAAATTGTTGTACAATGCCATTGTACACAATTCCTGTCTTCTTTTCCACATCATAATTTTCTTCTTCTTTCTTTCTCTATCTATATATAGAACCCTCGTGTCATTTCTTCTTTTTGGTCTCATATAATTAAGGAATTATATACATATAAAATCCAATATAATTTCGCCTATAAAAGAAGGATTACTTTTCCTTGGTAATATATAGGAAGAAGGGGTCATCTTTTTCTTTTTTAGGGATAGGAAAATTTCGTCGATATGGTTCATTTTATATATAGCATAACAATCTTGGGCAAGAGTTTATGATCATATATGTATTCCAACAAGGAAGGAGGATTTTCAATGCGGGATATAAAAACATATCTCTCTGTAGCACCCGTGCTAAGTACTCTATGGTTTGGTGCTTTAGCAGGTTTATTGATAGAAATTAATCGTTTATTCCCAGATGCTTTGTCATTCCCTTTTTTTTAATTCTAGTTATTGCTATGGGAGGGATAGATTTCTTCGTGATATGACAAAATTTGATCCTTTTCAATCTTTTTTTAGTATCGGAAGGAAAAAGAAAGAAAAGATGGATTGGGTTGAACCTCAGAGTCATTAAAAATTTGGTAAACCCCATTTTTGAAAATAGAAATTCAATTTAAAGGGGTACCCAAGCTAAATAAGGCCTCAGAAATCAGAGCATAGAAAAGGCGGGGCTGGCTAATTAAATGAAAGGATTTCGAACCAAAATCTTTGCTAATTCGACAAGGATTGTATTCTTTAATTATTTCTCTATTTTTATTACTTAATTAAAGAATAAAAAAAAATTATTCTAATGAATTTTATTCTTCTTCTTCGGATTCAAAATAGAAGAATAAAAGAATAAGTAGAAGAATTAAGTTAAGTCAATCCAAAAAGAAAAGGAGGTTCATGGCCAAGGGAAAAGATGTTAGAATCAGAGTTATTTTGGAATGCATCAGTTGTGTTCGAAAAGGTGCCAATGAGGAATCGACGGGGATTTCTAGATATAGTACTCAAAAGAATCGCCACAATACACCCGGACAATTAGAATTCAAAAAATTTTGTCGTTATTGTCGCAAGCATACGACTCATCACGAAATAAAGAAATAGGAACATCGTGTGTTTGATCTTTCCAAACAACAGAAAGAGTAAGAACTTCATATTTAATATATAAAGAAAACATAGTATAGAATACAAAATACAAATCAACTCATCTGATTTCCGGTAGATATTATTTCATATGTATAGAGGGTATTCATATACTATAATATGAATCAAATAAGATATGGATCAAAGAAAAACTACTTCTTCTGGATCCTAAATTAATAAAATAAAGAAGTGAATTTTCAAATTTTCAAATTTTAAATAAGGAATAAATCATGTATACATCTAAACAACCTTTTCTTAAATCTAAGCAACCCTTTAGTAAATCCAAGCAAACTTTTAATAAATCCAAGCAACCCTTTCGTAAATCCAAGCAAACTTTTCGTAAATTCAAGCAACCTTTTCGTAAATCTAAACAACCTTTTCGTAGGCGTCCCCGGATTGGCCCGGGAGATCGAATTGATTATAGAAACATGAGTTTAATTAATAGATTTATTAGTGAACAAGGAAAAATATTATCGAGACGAATAAATAGATTAACCTTGAAACAACAACGATTAATTACTCTTGCTATAAAACAGGCTCGTATTTTATCTTTCTTACCGTTTCGTAACTATGAGAACGAAAAGCAATTTCAAGCCCAGTCAATTTCAATAATTACAGGTTCTAGACCCAGAAAAAATAGACATATTCCTCAATTAACGCAAAAGTACAATTCCAATCGAAACTTAAGAAACAACAACCAAAATTTAAGAAACAACAACCGGAACTTAAGTTCCGATTGTTGATGTTTTATTCGAATTCGAAAGGGCCAGACCTATATATATTATAAAGAAAGTAATCCAGCTCGTTGATTCCTACCACTTAATCTTAATTTATTGTATCTTCCCGGAGTTCCCTCTCCGGGAATTCATCTTTTATTATTCCAGTATATTACTTTATTTATACCTTTAATTGATGATCTTTATTTTATTGGAAATCGTGTAAAGATTATTTGGATTTGATACAGCTACTTGTGCAAGCATTTTACGATTAAGAATCAATTTCTTCTTGTACAGGTTGTGTATTAATTTACTATAACTATCGAATACTTTATATACCCGCGTTGCTGCGTTTATCCGAGTGATCCACAAACGACGAAAATCCCTCTTTTGCCTACCTCTATCTCGATGAGAGGAAACAAAAGCTCTTTTTACCTGTTGGGTAATCATTCGATTAAGTCTTAAATGAGCCCCTCTAAAGTTTGAGGCAAATGAACGCATTTTTGTTCGTCGTCTCCGGGCTATATATCCTCGCGGAACTCTGGTCATTGAATCAAATTAACCTTAATGAATAACTAATGATTTCTCTTCTTTTAGCCACCCTTTTTCTCATTAATAACAAAACTAATTATTCCGATATATAAAATATTAATTCCAATGGCTTTTGCTATAGTAACCTTCCCAACCACGATTTTTTATTCCACTCCGTTCAGTTATTTCTATACGAAATAACAAATTCATTCTAATAATACTAAAAAAAATAGTGGGTTCCATCGTTTCTATGGTTCCCTTTTAAACGGTGAGGCCCTCTCTATACACCGGAGCCCTTTCTTTCATCAAAAGGTATTGCGAACTTGTATAGTCCACATTCTTTGGCTCTACCTATCCATTATAGAGTAAATAGCTCTTTTCACAATAAGAGTTATCCATACAGTGACGGTATTTAATTATGAAAGTTGGCTAAGTAGCTGACCCTGTTAGTCCGTTCTTTTAAGATAAAGGAGCATAAGCCTTTTTCTTTTTATTACTATTTCCTCCGCTTAATGGATAACCATTTGCTACCAATGGGAGAATTGCTTCTTATTTCCAATTTAGATAATTGGATTTGCACCAAAGGAAACCATAAATTCCATATACCATAGAAATCTAGGATAGAGAAGCTATATCCTATTCATTGGTACTAATCATGGATACTTCAATTTTTTTTATATTTGTTTGAAGTCATGATCTGAACGAGTCGCACATACACCCTAGCACATGTTCCTCGACGCTGAGGGCATCCTTTAAGCGCGGCCGTTTTTCGAGCATTTCGTATTGGCTGTCTTGCGTTTCTAATAAGTTGTTTAACCGTCGGCATGTTGTATGTATATAGAAAAAAATGGATTGGTTTAGATCCATCTTAACCTGATGATTGCTCATCATGAAGTCTTTCTATTTTCTATTAAATCGAGGAAAACACGAATTTAGCTGTGAAATAACTTTACAAGAAATCCGGACACTACCAATCCTTAAACATTTCTGGAAACCACACTGGATCAGTATCGCAGTGCTTGTCAATCATTTCATCCCCTACAATATCGACAAGTCCATAAGCTTTGGCTTCGTCTGCTGACATAAAAACATCCCTTTCCATGTCTTCGGATACAACCCAAAAAGGCTTGCCTGTTCTTACTGCATAAACCCTTGTGATCATTTCGCGAACTTTGTGTAACTCTTCTACTTCTAGTAAAAATTCTGGTGTCCTTGCCCGATAATAAGCACTAGCAGGTTGGTGAAGCATAATCCTCGCGTGAGGGAATGCTATACGCTTGGTGGGTTCTCCTCCAAGCAGAATGAAGGACGCCATGGAGGCGGCTATTCCGAGGCATATTGTATATATATCTGGTGTCACCGTTTGCATCGTATCAAAAATAGCCATTCCTGAGATTAGCCACCCGCCTGGGGAGTTTATAAACAAAAAAATATCACTAATTCCATCTTCTATACTCAGATATACCATGAGACCTGTAATATGATTCGTGATCTCGCAACGAATCTCTTGACCTAAAAAAAGTGTCCTTTCTCGATACATAACATTGTATAAGTCAACCCAAGTCGCTTCTTCATCTCCAGGAATCCGGTAAGGTACTTTTGGAACACCAATGGGCATATTAGATTAATATTATTAAATTTAAGTAAGAAAACCACACTTTAATATGGAAACGTAAGAATGGAACAGAAAGAAAGAATCCGCAGTTTATTGTCTTAATTTTTATTCTTATTCTATATGAATATTATAGATTCTATTAATACGTAGATTGAAAGGTTATACATATAAGGAATGTAAGACAGATTGAATAAAGAAAAGGGAATGGGTGATTTGAATGCTAAACAAAGAGGGGTAGCGATCTATTCTTCGTTTTTTCCAAATTGGCCAAGTTACCCATTGCATATTGGCACTTATCGAGTATAGAATAGATCTGCTTCTCTTTCTTCTTATGAACAGAATTGGCTTCTTATTTTTAATGGAATGAAATAAATATTCGCGCTTTCTGACACAGAATCCCCTAGAAGGGTTAGGTACATAGGATATGGATAGTCTTTTTCAATGCGATAAAATAAAGCGACATCGTGTCTATTTTTCTTTGCTAAAGGGGTATTTCCATGGGTTTGCCTTGGTATCGTGTTCATACTGTCGTATTGAATGATCCGGGTCGATTGCTTGCGGTGCATATAATGCACACAGCTCTAGTTTCTGGTTGGGCTGGCTCAATGGCTTTATACGAATTAGCAGTTTTTGATCCCTCTGATCCTGTTCTGGATCCAATGTGGAGACAAGGTATGTTCGTAATTCCCTTCATGACTCGTTTAGGAATAACGGATTCGTGGGGTGGTTGGAGTATTTCAGGAGGAACTGTAACAAATCCGGGTATTTGGAGTTATGAAGGTGTGGCAGGTACGCATATTGTGTTTTCTGGCTTGTGTTTCTTGGCAGCGATCTGGCATTGGGTATATTGGGACCTAGAAATATTCTCTGATGAGCGGACGGGAAAACCCTCTTTGGATTTGCCCAAGATCTTTGGAATTCATTTATTTCTTGCAGGGGTGGCTTGCTTTGGCTTTGGGGCATTTCATGTAACGGGTTTGTATGGTCCTGGGATATGGGTATCCGATCCTTATGGACTAACTGGAAAAGTACAAGCTGTAAATCCAGCGTGGGGTGCAGAAGGTTTTGATCCTTTTGTTCCGGGGGGAATAGCTTCTCATCATATTGCTGCGGGTACATTGGGTATATTAGCGGGCTTATTCCATCTTAGTGTCCGTCCGCCTCAACGTCTATATAAAGGATTACGTATGGGCAATATTGAAACTGTACTTTCCAGTAGTATCGCTGCTGTTTTTTTTGCAGCTTTCGTAGTTGCTGGAACTATGTGGTATGGGTCAGCAACGACCCCAATCGAATTATTTGGGCCTACTCGTTATCAGTGGGATCAGGGATACTTTCAGCAAGAAATATATCGAAGAGTTAGCAATGGTTTAGCCGAAAATCTTAGTTTATCAGAAGCTTGGTCTAAAATTCCCGAAAAATTAGCCTTTTATGATTATATTGGTAATAATCCGGCAAAAGGGGGATTATTCAGAGCAGGCTCAATGGACAATGGGGATGGAATAGCTGTTGGATGGTTAGGACATCCCGTCTTTAGAGATAAAGAAGGACGTGAGCTTTTTGTACGCCGTATGCCTACTTTTTTTGAAACATTTCCGGTTGTTTTGGTAGATGAGGAGGGAATTGTTAGAGCAGACGTTCCTTTTAGAAGAGCAGAATCCAAATATAGTGTTGAACAAGTAGGTGTAACGGTGGAGTTCTATGGTGGCGAACTTAATGGAGTAAGTTATTCTGATCCTGCTACTGTAAAAAAATATGCGAGGCGTTCTCAATTAGGGGAAATTTTTGAATTAGACCGGGCTACTTTGAAATCTGATGGTGTTTTTCGCAGCAGTCCAAGGGGTTGGTTCACTTTTGGTCATGCTACCTTTGCTTTGCTCTTCTTTTTCGGACACATTTGGCATGGCGCTAGAACATTGTTCCGAGATGTTTTTGCTGGTATTGATCCAGATTTGGATGCTCAAGTGGAATTTGGAACATTCCAAAAAGTGGGAGATCCAACTACAAGGAAACAGGCAGTTTGATACACATTGTTATAGTATCTTTCACCTCTCTTTTTTGATTTGACATGGGAAACATCTCCCATCCTTTCTTTGACTCTTTTTCTTTCTTTATATGGGAAATTATCCCAAATGACAAATGAATAGGTGTGGAAGTTATAATTGTAAATAAACCAGGATCGAATCTATGGAAGCATTGGTTTATACGTTCCTTTTAGTTTCGACTTTAGGGATAATTTTTTTCGCTATCTTCTTCCGAGAACCACCTAAGGTTCCACCAACTCCAACTAAAAGAATAAAATAATTTCATTTAAGTAAGAAGTCCCCCTATCTGGGAGACTTCTTACTTAAATTAGTCTCCGTGTTCTTCGAATGGATCTCTTAATTGTTGAGAGGGTTGCCCAAACGCGGTATATAAGGCATACCCAGTAAAGCTTACAAGTAAACCAGATATGGAGATGGCGACTAAAGTTGCTGTTTCCATTTTTATAGAATTTCAAGATTACAATGGATCTACGAAAAGATCGTGTATTTACAACTACAACGGAATAGTATACAAAGTCAACACCAATGATTAAATAGAATTTATGGCTACACAAACCGTTGAAGATAGTTCTAAACCTAGGCCAAAACGAACTGGTGCAGGTAGTTTACTGAAACCCTTGAATTCGGAATATGGGAAAGTCGCCCCGGGTTGGGGGACTACTCCTTTTATGGGGATCGCAATGGCTTTATTCGCTATATTCCTATCTATCATTTTAGAAATTTATAATTCTTCCGTTTTACTGGACGGAATTTTAACCAATTAGGTTTCTACTAACTAAAACTAGGAAGTCAGAGTTTTTCCATCCAAAAAAGCCTTTCTAGTTTAAGATCTACATTTCTAGATATTATGGTAGTTCGACCGCGGAATTTTTTTGTTTCGGTATCTCTGGAATATGAGTGTGTGACTTGTTAGAATTGATCCTATTGATAATACATAGAAAGGGCCTGTTATCTCTATCAAGATGATTCTAATTCGTCAGATATTATTTATTCTAGTATCTGGAACACGAAATAGATAGAGTGGATCAAAAAAAAATGGAACTATGATTCATACTCACTATTAAGACCTCGCAACCAGACTGAAAAATTCAAGTAGTTCTTAAATAAAAATAAAAAAGAAATTTTCTTCCTTCCAATTTTGTTTGCCCAAAAGACAACTTTTTTTCTCTCGATTTTGTCGAGTCATTACACTGATTCAATAAATGATTATCAAGCGGTTCTTATTCGAAGAACCCTTGCCTTTTGTTTAGCTTGAGACTAAATCATCGTGGCTCTAGTATGAATCTAAGGTTTTAATTGAACTGATTCATAGGATCTCAACAAGATAATTTCTATATTACGCATAAAAAAACAAATCCTTTATAGGGAAGAGAAAAGTCAAGAAGCCTCTAATGACCAACATAAGGGAAAGGAAGAAAGAAAGACGCGCCAACTTGAGATTTTTTGGCATTATCATCACAAAGAAGATATTCCGGATTTTTCTTATTTGATATCTTCAAGGCAAATCGACCCAATTCAGTGGCTGATGAAGTTTTGAACCTTTTTTCTAATATTCGTTGAAAATTTTTGTGTTTCTGCTTGAGCCGTACGAGATGAAATTTTCATATACGGCTCTTAGAGGGGGACTCGGGTTAGTTACCTATCTCAATAAAGTATATGATTGGTTTGAGGAACGTCTTGAGATTCAGGCAATTGCAGATGATATAACTAGTAAATATGTTCCTCCCCATGTCAACATATTTTATTGTTTAGGGGGAATTACACTTACTTGTTTTCTAGTACAAGTCGCTACCGGTTTTGCTATGACTTTTTACTACCGACCAACCGTTACAGAGGCTTTTTCCTCGGTTCAATACATAATGACCGAGGCCAACTTTGGTTGGTTAATCCGATCAGTTCATCGATGGTCAGCAAGTATGATGGTTTTAATGATGATCCTGCATGTATTTCGTGTGTATCTCACAGGGGGATTTAAAAAACCCCGCGAATTAACTTGGGTCACAGGTGTGGTTTTGGCTGTTTTGACTGCATCATTTGGTGTAACTGGTTATTCTTTGCCTTGGGATCAAATTGGCTATTGGGCAGTCAAAATTGTGACAGGTGTACCTGACGCCATTCCGGTAATAGGATCGCCTTTAGTGGAGTTATTACGCGGAAGTGCTAGTGTGGGCCAATCCACTTTGACTCGTTTTTATAGTTTACATACCTTTGTACTGCCTCTGCTTACTGCCGTATTTATGTTAATGCACTTTCCAATGATACGTAAGCAAGGTATTTCGGGTCCTTTATAGGGAAGGCATATCATAGAGAATTATAATTATCATATATCATATCGGGTAGGTTTTGGTATTTCATTGCTACAAGCATGGGTTATTGTAAAATAACACATGTCATTTGGATACTTCTCTTCAACTCCAAAGTATTTTTATACAATACAAATAGTTGAAGTTAATTTTACGAAAGAAAAAAGGCGGATTATGGGAGTGTGTGACTTGAATTATTGATTTGGCCATGCAGATAAAGAATTGGATCTGCCACATTAGAATTCACAACCAAAGGTGTCTCCGCATCCAATCAACATGTAAGTCCCCTACCTAGGAAGGATAGGCTGGTTCACTTGAGGAGAATATCTTCTATGATCATACCGCAACCATGTCATCCATGAACAGGCTCCGTAAGATCCCATAGAGTAGAAATGGAATAAGTCATGTGACATGATCCAGTTCTCTATTTATTACACTTACCTTTTTATTATAGTATGGAAATGCATTCATTTTCTTTGCATCGATTGTGATCCGCAATACTATCGGAGTAAAAGAAGGGATCTAAGGAAGAATGTAGGCTAAACTTTTTGATTTTTTATTAGTAACAAGTAAATATTTTGTTTGGAGGTAAGAAACTTGCGATATTGAGGGGATAAATACCAACTAATCAAGAGACATGAGACAATCCACAAAGCAATTGATCATGATCAAATTTGTAAGCCCACTTGGATATTGAGCATTTACCCATAAGAATAGGATTATTTTCAATGAGTAGTTGTAGGTGCAACTTCGGAAAAGAGAATCTGATAAAGCTTTTCTTGCCTAGAGTCATTGAGTCATTATAAACCTTAATTCTATTAAGGATCTTCCGCGGTCTTATTTCTTTCACTCTTGCTCGAGCCGGATGATGATAAATTCTCATGTCCGGTTCCTTTGGGGGATGGATCCTAAAGAGTTCACCTATCCCAATAACAAAGAAACCAGACTTAAATGATCCTGTATTAAGAGCTAAATTAGCTAAAGGGATGGGACATAATTATTACGGGGAACCCGCATGGCCCAACGATCTTTTATATATTTTTCCAGTAGTAATTCTAGGTACTATTGCATGTAATGTAGGTTTAGCGGTTCTCGAGCCATCAATGATTGGTGAACCGGCAGATCCGTTTGCAACTCCTCTGGAAATATTACCCGAGTGGTACTTCTTTCCCGTGTTTCAAATACTCCGTACGGTACCCAATAAGTTATTGGGCGTTCTTTTAATGGTTTCTGTGCCAACAGGCTTATTGACAGTACCTTTTCTAGAGAATGTCAATAAATTCCAAAATCCATTTCGCCGCCCAGTAGCTACGACCGTTTTTTTAATCGGTACTGTAGTAGCTCTTTGGTTAGGTATTGGAGCAACATTACCCATTGATAAATCATTAACTTTAGGTCTTTTTTAGATATTTTTTGATTCATTCAACCGTGAAGTACCATAGGTATCTAGGAAATAGTTACTTCCAAGTGAATCTTCCCTAGATACCTAAAATCCATTTTATTATGATCCATTTCGCGAAAATATAGATTGTACCAAAGATGCTAAATTGTTTTCTTTTTATTCTAACTCGAAAAAGAAGAAGAAAAAAAATTGCAATGGATTTAAAACGAGAGTTTATTCTTAAGTAAATCAATTGGGAGATGCTTCTCTAGAGTGTCCCATATATGTTTTCTATCTTCCATACGAAAACTGTCAATTCTCAGAAGATCTTCTTCAGTCTTACTCAAAAGGTCCAATAGTGTATGTATATTGGCCCTTTTTAGACAATTATACGTTCTAGAAGTCAATTCTAATTGATCAATAAAAATACAATTCAATGGAATTCCTTTTTTGTTTTTCTTTAGATTAGTTAATCTTTTTTGAAAAGTAAAAAGGGGTGGAGTAAACCTGTTTTTATTTTCTTCGAAACTAGCGCCCTCTTCCTCCGCGTGTAGAAAAGGAAGAAATAAATCAATCAAATTACGAGAAGCCTCATAAAGTGCTTCCTTAGGGGTTAAACTTCCATTAGTCCATATTTCTAGAAAAAGTATCTCGTGTTTTTCATTTCCATTCCCACAAGAAAAAATACTATAATTCACATTTCGAACAGGCATGGATACAGCATCTATAGGATAACTTCCATCTTGATAGTTCTTTCTGAGTTCTGTCTGATATCCACGATCTCTCTTGATCTGTAAATCAATACAGAAATCAATGGGCTCTGTCAAGTTAGCTATAGGTTGTGCCGTATCAACGATTTCTACGGAAGGCGGTAAGATGATATCTTGAGCAGTTATGTATCTAGGACCTTTGACGCAAATGGATGCGTCTCTAACTCCATAGAGATTACTTCTCAATACAATTTCTTTCAAATTTAGTAAAATTTCTTGTACGGATTCTTCAATACCTGCTATTGTAGAATACTCGTGCGGCACGCTCCCAAATTTTGCACGTGTGATACATGTTCCTTCTATTTCTCCAAGTAAAGCTCTTCGCAAGGCAATACCGACGGTGTCCGCTTGACCTTTTCTAAGCGGGGACAGAATGAAACGACCATAATAAAGGCGCTTACTATCTACTCTTGATTCAACACACTTCCACTGTAGTGTTTGAGTGGATCCTGCTACCTCCTCTCGAACCATAATAGACTAGTATTATTATTTTATCATTGAATCGTTTATTTCTCTTGAAATGAAAGTTGAAAGCGGGTTAATTCTTTTACAGACGTCTTTTTTTAGGCGGTCGACATCCATTATGCGGCATAGGTGTTACATCGCGTATACAACTTAATCGCACACCACTTTTAGCAATGGCTCGTAATGCGGCATCTCTTCCACTACCAGCGCCCTTTACCATAACTTCTGCTCGTTGCAAACCTACTGTACGAATAGCATCTACTGCTGTTCTTTGACCAGCATAGGGTGATGCTTTTCTTGAGCTTTTGAATCCACAAGTACCGGCCGAGGACCAAAAAACCACCCGACCTTGTGGGTCTGTAACAGTTATAATGGTATTGTTGAAACTAGCTTGAACATGAATAACCCCTTTTGTTATTCTACGTGCACTCTTCCGTAAACTAAAACGTGCATTCCTACGTAAACCAATACGCACTTTCTTACGTGAACCAATTTTTGGTATAGCTTTTGCCATATTTTATTATCTCATAAATATGAGTTAGAAATAAAAAAAAGAAAAAAAGATACAAAGATATCCGTTTCAGGGTAAAATAAACCCTTTACTTTAATTATTTTAAATGAAATTATTTTATTTGGAATTGGAACATTTCCGCGGGTACTTTTTTTTACTTTTTAGAAAGTAAAGTTCTTTTTCGAAAGATTACCCCTGTCTTTGTTTATGCTTCGGATTAGAGCAAATGACTCTAATTCGTCCACGCCTACGAATCAGTCGACATTTTGTACAAATTTTACGAACGGAAGCTCTTATTTTCATATTTCCGTATCCTTTTTTAAACTATGAATCTAATCTTTTGGAAAAAATAAGTCTCTTCGCTTGAATTTTAGAACTTAGAATTTATTACCCTAGAAAAAAAAAGAAAAACCTAATCCTTTGAATCTTTGGTATCCTTCAAATCTTCGCTATCCTTCAAATCTTCGCTATCCTTCGAGTCTTCGATACGCTTCGAATCCTTATGGGGAAGTCTATAAATTATACGTCCCTTGCTTGAATCATAACGACTTACTTCAATTTTGACCCTATCCCCCATCAGTATTCGTATAGAACTAGACCGTATCTTTCCTGAAATATAGCCTAGGATGATGGTGTCATTCTCTAGCCGAACGCGGAACATTCCATTGGGTAGGGCTTCCGTAACTAAACCTTCGAAAGTTACTTTTGCTTCTCTCGGGTTTTTTTTTTCTCTCCTATTTTTTTTTTCTGTCATATTTTTTTTCTCCTATTTTTCTATTTTTATTTTAAAAATAGGAAGGGCGAGATAGAATTCGAGCACTATAGGCGGGGCGATTACCATATATAACATAAGACTTCTCCCCCAATTCTGTTTAGTCGAGCTTCTCGATCTGTCATTATTCCTCGAGAAGTAGAAAGAATAGCAATTCCCATTCCACCCAAAACTTTAGGAATTCCTTGATAGTTGGTATAAATTCGTAAGCCGGGTCGGCTGATACGCTTTAAAAAGGTTCTTGTTCTATATATTCCTTTTATAGTCTTTCTCTTTTGATGTCGCAAAGTTGAAACCAAGAAATATCTGTTACGTTCCTGATGTTTCCGAACACTTTCAATAAAACCCTCTCGTAGAAGTATTTTAACAATGTTTTCGGTAATATTTGTAGATACTACTCGAACTGTTCCTTTTTTATTCATGTCCGCATTTCTTATAGAGGTTAGTAAATCAGCAATAGTGTCCTTGCCCATAAGACTCTAATTCTAGGTTCCTCCTAATTTTTCTATAATCAACATGTTTTCTTTTTTTTTTTTTCATTTTGGATTTTAAAACATATACGTAAAACACAATCTACTAAATTAATTCTTTGGTCTCAATTTCGCCTACTAGTATTTATAATACTTCAGGAGCTAATGAAACTATTTTGGTAAAATTCAATTCTCTCAATTCCTCGGCAATCGCGCCAAAAACTCGAGTTCCTTTTGGATTGCCTTTTTGATCAATTATAACCGCAGCATTGTCATCATAGCGGATTATTATACCGTCTTCGCATTTGAACTCTTTACATGTACGTACAATTACAGCTCGAATTACTTCGGATCTTTCTAGAGGCATTTGGGGCAATGCGTCTTTGATTACAGCAACAATAACATCACCAATACGAGCATATCGCTGATTACCAGCAGCTCCTATGACTCGAATACACATCAATTTTCGAGCTCCACTATTATCTGCTACATTTAAAAGGGTCTGAGGTTGAATCATATTATTTTGATTTCAATTTGTTATTTCAATGCAAAAGGATGAAAGAAATATTGTCTTTCCAGAAAGAAAAACCGAGCATTTTTTTTTATCTTCCATACCCCTTTTAGGGTTCTATATCTCTAATCGAATAAATTGACTTCGTATGGGCATTTTACTGGCAGCTATGGAGATAGCTGCTCTAGCTACAGTTTCAGATACTCCCCCCATTTCATAAAGTATACGACCAGGTTTAACAACGGATACCCAATATTCGGGGGACCCCTTTCCCGAGCCCATACGTGTTTCCGTGGGTCTTAGTGTAACCGGTTTGTCGGGAAATATACGTACCCATATTTTTCCACCACGACGTGCATATCGTGTTATTGCTCTTCGTCCTGCTTCTATCTGTCTCGCCGTGATCCAAGCGGGTTCAAGTGCTTGAAGAGCATATCTACCAAAACAAATACGATTGCCTCGGCAGGATTTTCCTTTCATTCTTCCTCTATGTTGTTTGCGAAATCTGGTTCTTTTGGGGTTATAGTCGATGGTTCTCTTTCTTAGTTCCATCTCTACTGCAAAACTGGACATGAGAGTTTTTCTCATCCAGCTCCTCGCGAATGGAATCAGAAAGCATGTAAATTTCTCTAATTCATAATATTCCAAAATATTACGGTACGGATAGATACACATTAATAGATAATAGAAAAAGTTCGGTTTTTTTTATATTGAATTTGTTAAAACAGAAAAATATAATATATAGTCAAAAAAGAAGATCTAGAATATATCCAGATGTGTGTGTATATTTATCTAAATTCTATATTTATAGATAATGTAATCCTTCTTAAAAAAATCCTTATTTTTACTCTTATTGAATCGCGGTAAAGTATTCTAATTCAATAAGAATTTCGCGGGCGAATATTTACTCTTTCCTGTCTTATTTGTTAATTTATAAACTTACCAAATAAGACAATTTTTTTGGTTTGTTCCGCCATCCCACCCAATGAAGTGTTAGGATTCTTTTCAATAAAATCCTATGGAATCATAGGTTCTGTCGTTCCCACTGCTTCTCCTTGAATGGTTAGGTCTGAATCCCGCAACGGAGCTTCCAAAAAATTTCTTTCCGAGTTAATTTTCTCAGTTTTATTAACCCGGGCGGCTCTTTATTATTGCTTTAAATTTGTAGTTCTTGTTTCAAGTTACAATTTTTAATTCTCTATTATTTTTATTATATTGATGCTTTATCACATTGCCTTTTATGATGTAATTCATAGACCATACATAGTGGAATCCTATATCTTATTTATTTCCTCTTCCTTCTTTCTATCATCCCTCCCTTTATCCACATCCCTTTAGTTTTGCTTCACAACCTAGAATCCCTTTTCTTTTTTAGAGAAAAAATTGCAGTTGCTACAACTATATGACACATCTACTCATTTATGTTATGATAGAGGTATTTATTCATATAGTGACTGTTTCTTAGTTAGGATCTCGACAATACGAAGCAATAGGTTGGTTATTAGTTAATTTTCTATAATTACTAAGTTTTTTTCTTAAAAAAAAGAAAAAAATAACGAGTCACACACTAAGCATAGCAATTATATTAAATGATTTATCAATTTTCATTAAATCTTATAGAAAGAGGTATAATTTCTTCTTTTGCAGGGATTTCAGGAAAAAAGTCTCTTGTCATTTTTTATTCTATCAATGGACAGAATCCGAAGACAAGATTACTTATTCTTCGTCTACGAATATCCAAATTTTTACACCTAATACTCCATAGATAGTCCGAATTGGATAGCAGCAATAATCAATTTTAGCGCGAATTGTTTGGAGGGGAAGTCTACCCTTTTTAATAGATTCGGCGCGTGCAATTTCTTTTCCTCCGAGACGACCCGCAATTTTTACTTTTACTCCCCTTATATCTGCTTTTTTAGTTAATTCAATGGCTTTTTTCATTGCCTTTCGGAATGAAACTCTATTTTTTAATTGGAAAGCTATATATTCTGCAAGAATGTTAGGCTGTCTATAAGGTTCTTTAACTTTTTCGATAGAAATATTAAATCTCTGGTTTACAGAGTTAATTTCCTTTTGTAGATCTTTCTCTAATTCTTCGATTGCTCCTTTTTTCTTTAATAAATTTGGGAATCCAATATGGATTATGACGTGGATCGTATCGATTTCTTTTTGGATTTCTATATGTGTAATTACTTCGGAACTTGAACCTGAGTCCATTTTTCTATTATGTGTAATTACTTCGGAACTTGAGTCTGATTCTATTTTTCTATTCGAGCCCTTTTTCCTATTCTTTTGTATATAGTTCTTGATACAATCCCTTATTTTTTTATCTTCCTGTAGACCTTCAGAATAATTTTTTGGTTGTGCGAACCAAAAGGAATGGTGTTTTTGGGTTGTACCAAGTCTGAAACCGAGTGGATTTATTTTTTGTCCCATATTTTTCTATTCTATATTTTTTTTACTGGGAATCGAAATCTTAGATGGATCTAAAGGTTATTTAGATTTCTTTACTATATTTAGTACAATTGTTATATGACACATGCTTTTTTTTATGGGGAAACTACGTCCTCGAGCTCGAGGTCTGAATTTCTTCATAATAGTACTCCTACTGACTTCGGCTTTAGTAATAAATAAATTCGCTTTGTCGAAATCCCTATAATGAGTAGCATTTGCGGCTGCCGAATAAACCAACTTTAAGATGGGATAAGATGCTCGATAGGGCATGAGGTTCAGTATCATAACAGTTTCCTCGTAGTAACGCCAGCGAATCTCGTCAAGAACTCTTTGTGCTTTGAAAACAGACATAGGGATACGTTTTTGTGCTTTGAAAACTCTCTCGAACTTAAGTAGACGATCGGTTGGAACTTTCCTTGCGAGTTTCCTTAGCCCACTTTTCTTCTTCTTTATCCTAGGGATATACTTTACTAGTTTGAAACTTGTCATAAATAAGGTTATTCCCCGCCTACCTTTACTTTATTTTGAATCTTTTTTTCTTCTTAATCTTTCTATTCAGAATTCAGTTAACGACGAGATTTAGTATCCTTTCTTGCATTTTCATAACTCGTGAAATGCCGAGTAGGCACGAATTCCCCCAATTTGCGACCTACCATAGGATTTGTTATGTAAATAGGTATATGTTCCTTTCCATTATGAATCGCGATTGTATGGCCAACCATTGTGGGTAGAATGCTAGATGCCCGGGACCACGTTACTATTGTTTCTTTCTCCTCCTTCATATTGACCTTTTCTATCTTTGCCAATAAATGATGAGCTACAAAAGGATTCGTTTTTTTTCGTGTCACAGCTGATTACTCCTTTTTTCCTTTTTAAAGAGTGGCATTCTATGTCCAATATCTCGATCGAAGTACGGAGGTCAGAATAAATAGAATAATGATCAATGGAAAAAAGAAAAAAATCCTTTAGCTGGATAAGGGGCGGATGTAGCCAAGTGGATCAAGGCAGTGGATTGTGAATCCACCATGCGCGGGTTCAATTCCCGTCGTTCGCCCATCGCATTATTGCAAATTCCAAAAATGCAATTTTCCATATTCCTAGTTACGTATTTACTTACGGCGACGAAGAATAAAACTATCGCTATATTTTTTCCTTTTCCTAGTTCTTCTTCCAAGCGCAGGATAACCCCAAGGGGTTGTGGGTTTTTTTCTACCAATGGGAGCTTTCCCTTCACCGCCCCCATGGGGGTGGTCCACAGGGTTCATAACTACCCCTCTTACTACGGGGCGTTTACCTAGCCAACACTTAGATCCGGCTCTACCCAAACTTTTTTGGTTCACCCCAACATTACCCACTTGTCCGACTGTTGCTAAGCAGTTTTGGGATACTAAACGGACCTCCCCAGATGGTAATCTTAAAGTGGCCGATTTACCCTCTTTTGCAATGAGTTTCGCTACAGCACCTGCTGCTCTAGCTAATTGCCCACCCCTTCCACGTGTGATTTCTATGTTATGCATGGCCGTGCCTAAGGGCATATCGGTTGAAGTAGATTCTTCTTTTCTCTCAAAAAACCCCTTCCCAAACTGTACAAGCTTCTTCCAAAGCATACGGCTTTCTAGATGTATATGACGATCTCTAGACAGATGGATCTTATATGAATCATATGATGAAGTACCACATGAGTGGATATATAGGAAAGGAATCCAAATCTGCCGAATCGCTCATGTTATGATCTTCTACATCCTAGGTCTCTGCGTTCCGTCATCTGGCTTATGTTCTTCATGTAGCATTCAGATCGAATGACTCTATGAAATTACGTCGATACTTCCACATATTATGGGTAACGTAGGAGACATCCCTATTTTCCCCCGGGGGTCTTAATTACCACTGCTTAGCTTTCAATTTGCCTCTGACCATCAAATTAAATGTGAATAACCCGTCCTCCTCTCTTTGAAACAAGGGGCGCTTCCGGTTCTGTGCGTGCTTCAAACAATTTTGTCTTCTCCATATTACCATATCTCTAGAGCCAATAATTTTCTATGAGGAACTACTGAACTCAATCACTTGCTGCCGTTACTCAACAGTTTTCTGTTGAGGTCTATCCCGTAGAGGTAGTCAAATTGGATCAGTGATCGATTTCTAGGTTTCGTCGTAAACCTAATTGGTTACTTCCAATTACGTAAATCAATAGTTCAAACCGCACTCAAAGGTAGGGCATTTCCCATTGATATAGGAACTTTTGTACCAGAAACAATAGTATCTCCAATTATAGCCCCTCTGGGATGTAAAATATATCTCTTCTCACCATCCCCATAGTGTATGAGACAAATGTATGCATTTCGATTAGGGTCGTATTCTATGGTTACGATTCTACCAGATATGTCTTTTTGATTCCGTCGAAAATCTATTTTACGGTATAGGCGCTTATGACCTCCCCCTCTATGCCTTGCGGTAATGATTCCTCTGGAATTACGACCTTTACCACAACGGTGCCGTCCATGGATCAAATTATTTCGTGGATTGGATTTCACTTGCCTGTCTACGGTTCCCTTGCGTGTGCTCGGGATAGGTGTTTTGTATAAATGTTTCGCCGTATTATTAAGTATTCTCCTTTAGTTTTTTTCTCTATCTAGAAGTGGAATAGAATAACCCGGTTGAAGGGTAATGATCATACGTCTGTAATGCATTGTATGGCCCAGAATAGGTCCTATTCTTCTACCTTTTCCAGGTAGTCGATGGCTATTCACAGCTACCACCTTAACACCAAAGAAGAGTTCGACCCAATGCTTTATTTCTGTCTTAGTGAATCCCGATTCGACATTAAAAGTATATTGATTCTTTCCCAATAAACGAAGACTTTTTTCTGTAAATACTGCGTATTTGATTCCATCCATAAATCGACTTTCCCTCCTATGCTCTGAGTTCCAGTATCGATAAGAATTCGAGTTCTTATTGTTCTTATGTTATGGTATGAATATACCATACCAATTCGTTATGTATGGATGATGGATGAGATTCCATGGATAGAGAGCCAGTTCCAATAGACTTATGGAATGTTCCCGTTCGTGTGCATCCAGCAGGAATTGAACCCGCAAATTTACCAATTATGAGTTGGGCGCTTTAACCATTCAGCCATGGATGCTTAACAGGGATCATCGTACATCGTAAATAACCAATTTTCATATAGAAAGACATATCATAGAAAAATGAAATCGAAAATATTCCGAGATGGCAAATATTCGGAGATGACTATGAAAACACCTCTCTGGATCCTCGAATTGAAAGAGAGATTGAGAGGGATCAAGAATCCTAATTCTCGCTATTTGGAATGGATCCAATTCTATTGAGTCTGACTCATAGTGATCATTTCTCTTTAGCAAAGAATGACCTTGGTTATCAAAGGATTGAACAACCGGGATCCATTTACTTATGATACCTAGTTGGCATTGATAACAAGGATCTAATGAATTATGAGTTTAATAGATCCTCTTTAGCAGAAAGACGTATATTCCTTGCTCATTATCAGACAATCACTTATTCCCAAACCTCGTGTGGGACTAATCGTTTTCATTTACCATCTCATGGAAAACCCTTTTCGTTCCGCTTAGCCCTATCGGGTATTTTAGTGATAGGTTCTGTAGGAACTGGACGATCCTATTTGGTCAAATACCTAACGAAAAATTACGATTTTCCTTTCATTAAGGTACGAGGGCTTCTTATTCCACAAGAACGAAAGCACCTTTTCATTCTTTCATATACTAGGGGTTTTTACTTGGAAAAGACAATGTTCCATACTAAAGGATTCGGGTCCATAACCACGAGTTCCAGTGCACTAGATCTTGTAGCACTTAGCAACGAAGCCCTATCCATTAGTATTCCACATAAGAAATCCATTCTAGAAAAAAATACAATTAGATTAGCTCTTCATAGACAAACTTGGGGTTTGCGAGCCAAGGTAAGATCGGCTCGGGATCATGGGACCCTTTTCTATCAGATAGGAGGGGCTCTTGTACAAAATAGACTTACTAAGTAATAACCCCATAGAATCTATCTATATAAAGATAAAGAGGCAATCGTGTCAGGAAGCGGGTTTTTCTTTGGCCAAAAGGTACTTCGAACTTGGAACGAGCATGAAGAGATTAACGAGACTTCTTTCTCTTTTGAGTTTTTCTGGCGGACCTGCCGCGCAAGATCTTTGGTCTTCCCCTGGAACCGATGAAAAAAAGTGGATCGCTTCTTATGTACTCGCTCAGAATGATTCTTCTCTATCTATAGTTCATGGCCTATTAGAAGTAGAAGGTGCTCTGGTGCAA
The DNA here is from genome assembly GCF_056163025.1 of Triticum urartu. Lineage (NCBI taxonomy): Eukaryota > Viridiplantae > Streptophyta > Magnoliopsida > Poales > Poaceae > Triticum > Triticum urartu. The sequence goes on along the minus strand of NW_028260368.1, from coordinate 5,991,947 downwards.
TCCTTACCGACAGAAAAAGATTGCAGTCAGGTTGATAATAGTCGAGTGACATTACTTCGTCGGTCCGAACTAAGGAATCTGTTAGAAATGTTTTGAAATGGATATTGTTCTCTCTTTGATCAGGGATTGCTATATGAAAAGAAGTGGAGTTTGAAAAAGGGAACGGAATGCTCAAACCGGAACTGCTAGAGGAACGAATTTTCAATAGCATAACTTGGGCTCCTAGAATATGGCGCCCTTGGGACAATCTATTTGATTGCAGGGTTTTGTTCCGAAGCAAAGATATCCGCGGAGGCCGGTTC
>NW_028260368.1:5986883-5988645 GCF_056163025.1 Triticum urartu | reverse complement strand
AAGGATCTACTTTACGAAGATCCCATTGTATTCCAGAAGCTCGTAACATCGGTCCCGATAAGCCCCAATTTACTGCTTCTTCTCCGCTAATAAAACCTACTCCTTCAACTCGCTCTAAAAAAATTGGATTCTGTGTAATAAGTTGTTGATATTCAACAACTCCGCGTAAAAAATAATCACAGAAATCTAAACATTTATCGATCCATCCATAAGGTAGATCGGCGGCTACTCCTCCGATGCGAAAGTAATTGTGCATCATTCGCATACCTGTAGCAGCTTCAAATAGATCATATATTAATTCTCTCTCTCTAAAAATATAGAAAAAAGGAGTCTGTGCGCCGAGATCCGCCATAAAAGGTCCAAGCCATAGCAAGTGAGAAGCTATCCGGCTTAATTCTAACATAATTACCCTAATATAGCTGGCTCTTTGTGGTATTTGAATATTCTCCAAGAATTCTGGTGCATTTACTGTTATTGCTTCTGTAAACATAGTAGCTAAATAATCCCACCTTGTTACATAAGGTAAGTATTGTATAATAGTTCGGTTTTCCGCGATTTTTTCCATTCCTCTGTGTAAATACCCTAATATGGGTTCACAATCAATAACATCCTCACCATCGAGAGTAACGATCAGTCGAAGAACACCATGCATTGATGGGTGTTGAGGGCCCATATTGACTATCATGAGATCTTTTCTTGTAAGCGGTAGACTCATATCCTTTCTTCCTTAATTCATTATTCCATGAAAATGGATTATTCCATGAATTCCTCAAAGCGAGGCTCATCAAAATGAAAAATCTAAGACTACTATAAGACTACTAAAAAAATAATAAAACAAGAAAAAAATTTGAACGATTAAATTACTGCTCCCGAATATTCAACTGACCGATTAATTTCTTATAACGTACTCTATTTTTCTTTGCCAAATAAGCCAGCAAACGTCGACGTTTTCCCAAAAGTCTTCGTAGACCTCTTTCCGATGAAAAATCTTTTTTGTGTAATTCCAAATGTGAAGCAAGTCTCCGTATCTTATTGGTGAAACTGAATACTTGAAATTCAACAGAACCCCTGTTTTCTTCTTTTTCTTCTTTAACCATAAATCCAAAAATTTTTCTACCTCCTTTCTTTTTCATGTATTTTTCTGATCAGGAAAAATACAAAATTATGTCAGTTATTTTGAAGTTATTCTAATCTCGTACACACACAAATTTGCAATTATTCATCTACTACTGGAATTTGGATTTATTTTATCGATGCAAATTGGATTTGGATAGAAGGGTACATTCTTTCTAATAATTTTAGATAGAAGAAATGTTTCTTCTATCTAAAATATTAGAAAGAATTTTGCTGATTTATTTATTGCTATATGCAATTTATGGAATTGATACACCATTTAATTGATATCATTTAGCAAAATGAAACACAGCATATGCATCCATCTTTTGGCTCGAGAATTTCACGGGATAGAGATATGGTATAAGAAATAGACTATTAAGTAACTCTAAATGAATTGTGGATACATCTGTATCCTTAACATACTGAAACGATTGTCATTATTCGTATCAAACCAATAGCGATTCATACAAGCTAAATCTTCTAATCAATGGTGGGCCAATAATGAATTTTTTTGCATATGTATTAAGACGCTTGGCTGATTTCGAAATTGTCCAGAGTTTTATATGTTGTTTTCATTGCAAAATGATGGGTCTCCTTCCATAACTTTCCAATTACGAGTACGAGAATTGAAAGACATGAAAATTCT
>NW_028260368.1:5946883-5969383 GCF_056163025.1 Triticum urartu | reverse complement strand
TAGGATTCTTGATCCCTCTCAATCTCTCTTTCAATTCGAGGATCCAGAGAGGTGTTTTCATAGTCATCTCCGAATATTTGCCATCTCGGAATATTTTCGATTTCATTTTTCTATGATATGTCTTTCTATATGAAAATTGGTTATTTACGATGTACGATGATCCCTGTTAAGCATCCATGGCTGAATGGTTAAAGCGCCCAACTCATAATTGGTAAATTTGCGGGTTCAATTCCTGCTGGATGCACACGAACGGGAACATTCCATAAGTCTATTGGAACTGGCTCTCTATCCATGGAATCTCATCCATCATCCATACATAACGAATTGGTATGGTATATTCATACCATAACATAAGAACAATAAGAACTCGAATTCTTATCGATACTGGAACTCAGAGCATAGGAGGGAAAGTCGATTTATGGATGGAATCAAATACGCAGTATTTACAGAAAAAAGTCTTCGTTTATTGGGAAAGAATCAATATACTTTTAATGTCGAATCGGGATTCACTAAGACAGAAATAAAGCATTGGGTCGAACTCTTCTTTGGTGTTAAGGTGGTAGCTGTGAATAGCCATCGACTACCTGGAAAAGGTAGAAGAATAGGACCTATTCTGGGCCATACAATGCATTACAGACGTATGATCATTACCCTTCAACCGGGTTATTCTATTCCACTTCTAGATAGAGAAAAAAACTAAAGGAGAATACTTAATAATACGGCGAAACATTTATACAAAACACCTATCCCGAGCACACGCAAGGGAACCGTAGACAGGCAAGTGAAATCCAATCCACGAAATAATTTGATCCATGGACGGCACCGTTGTGGTAAAGGTCGTAATTCCAGAGGAATCATTACCGCAAGGCATAGAGGGGGAGGTCATAAGCGCCTATACCGTAAAATAGATTTTCGACGGAATCAAAAAGACATATCTGGTAGAATCGTAACCATAGAATACGACCCTAATCGAAATGCATACATTTGTCTCATACACTATGGGGATGGTGAGAAGAGATATATTTTACATCCCAGAGGGGCTATAATTGGAGATACTATTGTTTCTGGTACAAAAGTTCCTATATCAATGGGAAATGCCCTACCTTTGAGTGCGGTTTGAACTATTGATTTACGTAATTGGAAGTAACCAATTAGGTTTACGACGAAACCTAGAAATCGATCACTGATCCAATTTGACTACCTCTACGGGATAGACCTCAACAGAAAACTGTTGAGTAACGGCAGCAAGTGATTGAGTTCAGTAGTTCCTCATAGAAAATTATTGGCTCTAGAGATATGGTAATATGGAGAAGACAAAATTGTTTGAAGCACGCACAGAACCGGAAGCGCCCCTTGTTTCAAAGAGAGGAGGACGGGTTATTCACATTTAATTTGATGGTCAGAGGCAAATTGAAAGCTAAGCAGTGGTAATTAAGACCCCCGGGGGAAAATAGGGATGTCTCCTACGTTACCCATAATATGTGGAAGTATCGACGTAATTTCATAGAGTCATTCGATCTGAATGCTACATGAAGAACATAAGCCAGATGACGGAACGCAGAGACCTAGGATGTAGAAGATCATAACATGAGCGATTCGGCAGATTTGGATTCCTTTCCTATATATCCACTCATGTGGTACTTCATCATATGATTCATATAAGATCCATCTGTCTAGAGATCGTCATATACATCTAGAAAGCCGTATGCTTTGGAAGAAGCTTGTACAGTTTGGGAAGGGGTTTTTTGAGAGAAAAGAAGAATCTACTTCAACCGATATGCCCTTAGGCACGGCCATGCATAACATAGAAATCACACGTGGAAGGGGTGGGCAATTAGCTAGAGCAGCAGGTGCTGTAGCGAAACTCATTGCAAAAGAGGGTAAATCGGCCACTTTAAGATTACCATCTGGGGAGGTCCGTTTAGTATCCCAAAACTGCTTAGCAACAGTCGGACAAGTGGGTAATGTTGGGGTGAACCAAAAAAGTTTGGGTAGAGCCGGATCTAAGTGTTGGCTAGGTAAACGCCCCGTAGTAAGAGGGGTAGTTATGAACCCTGTGGACCACCCCCATGGGGGCGGTGAAGGGAAAGCTCCCATTGGTAGAAAAAAACCCACAACCCCTTGGGGTTATCCTGCGCTTGGAAGAAGAACTAGGAAAAGGAAAAAATATAGCGATAGTTTTATTCTTCGTCGCCGTAAGTAAATACGTAACTAGGAATATGGAAAATTGCATTTTTGGAATTTGCAATAATGCGATGGGCGAACGACGGGAATTGAACCCGCGCATGGTGGATTCACAATCCACTGCCTTGATCCACTTGGCTACATCCGCCCCTTATCCAGCTAAAGGATTTTTTTCTTTTTTCCATTGATCATTATTCTATTTATTCTGACCTCCGTACTTCGATCGAGATATTGGACATAGAATGCCACTCTTTAAAAAGGAAAAAAGGAGTAATCAGCTGTGACACGAAAAAAAACGAATCCTTTTGTAGCTCATCATTTATTGGCAAAGATAGAAAAGGTCAATATGAAGGAGGAGAAAGAAACAATAGTAACGTGGTCCCGGGCATCTAGCATTCTACCCACAATGGTTGGCCATACAATCGCGATTCATAATGGAAAGGAACATATACCTATTTACATAACAAATCCTATGGTAGGTCGCAAATTGGGGGAATTCGTGCCTACTCGGCATTTCACGAGTTATGAAAATGCAAGAAAGGATACTAAATCTCGTCGTTAACTGAATTCTGAATAGAAAGATTAAGAAGAAAAAAAGATTCAAAATAAAGACAGAAATACCCAATATCTTGCTAGAACAAGATATTGGGTATTTCTGTCTTCAAAAATTCTTATATGTTAGCAGAAAAACCTTATCCATTAATAGATGGAACTTCAACAGCAGCTAAGTCTAGAGGGAAGTTGTGAGCATTACGTTCGTGCATTACTTCCATACCAAGGTTAGCACGGTTGATGATATCAGCCCAAGTATTAATAACGCGACCTTGACTATCAACTACAGATTGGTTGAAATTGAAACCATTTAGGTTGAAAGCCATAGTACTAATACCTAAAGCAGTGAACCAGATTCCTACTACAGGCCAAGCAGCCAAGAAGAAGTGTAAAGAACGAGAGTTGTTGAAACTAGCATATTGGAAGATTAATCGGCCACAAAATAACCATGAGCAGCCACAATATTATAAGTTTCTTCCTCTTGACCAAATTTGTAACCCTCATTAGCGGATTCATTTTCAGTAGTTTCCCTGATCAAACTAGAGGTTACCAAGGAACCATGCATAGCACTGAATAGGGAACCGCCGAATACACCAGCTACACCTAACATGTGGAATGGATGCATAAGGATGTTGTGCTCTGCCTGGAATACAATCATAAAGTTGAAAGTACCAGAGATTCCTAAAGGCATACCATCAGAAAAGCTTCCTTGACCAATAGGGTAAATCAAGAAAACAGCAGTAGCAGCTGCAACAGGAGCTGAATATGCAACAGCAATCCAAGGACGCATACCCAGACGGAAACTAAGTTCCCACTCACGACCCATATAACAAGCTACACCAAGTAAGAAGTGTAGAACAATTAGCTCATAAGGACCACCATTGTATAACCACTCATCAACAGATGCAGCTTCCCAAATTGGGTAAAAGTGCAATCCGATCGCCGCAGAAGTAGGGATAATAGCACCAGAGATAATATTGTTTCCATAAAGTAAAGAACCAGAAACAGGCTCACGAATACCATCAATATCTACTGGAGGGGCAGCGATGAAGGCGATAATAAATACAGAAGTTGCGGTCAATAAGGTAGGGATCATCAAAACACCGAACCATCCGATGTAAAGACGATTTTCAGTGCTAGTTATCCAGTTGCAGAAGCGACCCCACAGGCTTGTACTTTCGCGTCTCTCTAAAATTGCAGTCATGGTAAGATCTTGGTTTATTCAAATTGCAAGGACTCCCAAGCACACGTATTAACTAGAATATAGATAATAGAAGGCTTGTTATTTAACAGTATAACATAGACTATATACCAATGTCAACCAAGTCAGCCCAAAGATTAGCTATCCATATAACTAAATTAACCAAACCAATAATTTTGTATTTGTAAATGAAGTGAGTCAAAGTGAAAAACTTTGATGGGTCTTTTCTATATGGGTTGCCCGGGACTCGAACCCGGAACTAGTCGGATGGAGTAGATAATTCTTCCTTGTTACAATAGAGAAAAATCCCTCCCCAAATCGTGCTTGCATTTTTCATTGCACACGACTTTCCCTATGTAGAAATAGCCAATTTCTATTCCAAAGAGGAAGTTCTACTAATTTTTTTAATTAGTAAGTTGATTCACCTACTCTTTATTATAATAAAAAGAACATTTCAGAATGAAAAATAGAAAAGTTTTTTCTTGATCATTTATCAACCCTTTCCTGTTTCTTAATTTCGTCTAATGATTAATTAAGAGGGTTGACCAGGTCATTGATACGTATAATATCCAAATACCAAATACGCTCAGTGTGTGATCCACAGAAAGAAAAAAGAGTTGTTTTGGTGAACATCAAAGAAAAAACTTGCTCTTCTTCCATAAAAAATTCTTCTAAAAATGCCGAACCCAATCGTTGCATAAAAGTTCGTACCGTGCTTTTATGTTTACGAGCTAAAGTTCTAGCACATGAAAGTCGAAGTATATACTTTAGTCGATACAAAGTCCGTTTTTTCGAAGATCCACTATGATAATGAAAAAGATTTCTACATATCCGACCAAATCGATCAAGAATATCCCAATCTGATAAATCTGTCCAAATGGGTTTACTAATAGGATGCCCCGATCCAGTACAAAATTGAGCTTTTGATAAGTATCCTATGAGGAGAGTAGCGGGGACTATGGTATCGAATTTTTTCATTCGAGTATCTATTAGAAATGAATTCTCCAGCATTTGATTCCTTACTAACAAAGAACTTTTTTGTACACTTGAAAGGTACCCCATAAAATCGAAGCAAGAGTTTGCTAATTGGTTTATATGGATTCTTCGCGGCTGAGTCCAAAAACAGAAATAATATTGCCAGAAATTGATAAGGTAGCATTTCCATTTCTTCTTCAAAAAAAAAGTGCCTTTTGATGCAAGAATTGCCTTTCCTTGATATCGAACATAATGCATAAGAGGATCCATAAAGAACCATAGGGTTTTCCGAGAAAAACCAGGGTACATTATCCCAAAATGTTCCATCTTCCTAGAAAAGTGGATTCGTTCCAGAAAAGTTCCAGAAGATGCTAATGGTAAGCAAGAAGATTGTTTACGAAGAAACAACAAAAAAAATTCATATTCTGATACATAAGAGTTATATAGGAATTGAAATAGTCTTTTATTTTCTTTTTGAAAAAAAAAAATGGATTTCATTGAAGTAATAAAACTATTCCAATTCGAATAATAGTTGAGAAAGAATCGCAATAAATGCAAAGATGGAACATCTTGGATACGGTATTGAAGGAGTTGAACCAGGATTTCCAAATGGATAGGATAGGGTATTTCTATATGTGATAGATAATCCAAATGCAAAAATTTGTCTTCTAAAAAGGGAAATATTGAATGAATAGAGCGTAAATTCTGAAACTTTGGTATTTCTTTTTCTTTCAGACAAAAAAATTCCCGTAGCGAGAATGGGATTTCCACAACGATCGCAAACCCTTCAGATAGAATCTGAGAATAAAACTCAGAATAAAAATAATTTTTGTAATCCAATAATCGATCTTGGTTAGGATGATTAACCGAGTTATCCAAAAAATTCTGCTGATACATTCGAATAATTAAACGTTTCACAAGTAGTGAACTAAATTTCTTGTTATTACAACTAACAACTATTTCCACAGGTTCAGAACCATTTAATCCATAATGGTGGGCAAATGCATAAATATATTCCTGAAAGAGAAGTGGGTAGACAAAGTATTGTTGACGAGATTTATGTTTTTCTGAATACCCTTCGAATTTTTCCATTTGTATTTCTACTTGAATCAGAGAGAAGAAGCATTTCTCGGTTTATCGAATGATGATACATAGTGCAATATGGTCAGAACAGGGTGTTGCATTTTTAATACAAACCCTGGAAAGAAAGGGAGTCTAATCCACAGATCTTTTTCTGCTCCTTTTCTACCCAATTAGTTTATGTTTGTTCTAATTAAAAAAAAAGAACAGAACAAGTTTTTTATTTTTGCAGGCCAATCGCTCTTTTGACTTTGGAATACAGCCTCTTTATCAATATACTGCTTCTTTTACACATTCAATCCATAACATCCCTTATTCAATCCATAATCAAGAATAATTAGGATTTCTAAAAAAAAAAAGAAAAAATAAAGGGTCCACTCATAGGAAAACCCAACCTTTCCCCGCATCCGGCACTAATCTATTTTTAACGTCTAATTAGAGCGGGGAATCATTCCAATTAGGAAGTTCAGCTCGTTGCTTTTTATTTTACCAGAATTGGAGCCAGGCTCTATCCATTTATTCATTAGACCCAGAAAATCGTAATTTTGGATTCCATTCAAAAAAGATTGATTTTATTACGACATGCTATTTTTTCCATTCATTACCTTTGAGGATCAGTCGTGGTCTTCTAGACTCTACCAAGAGTCTGGACGAATTTGTTGTTTCATCCAAATGTGTAAAAGATCATAGTCGCACTTAAAAGCCGAGTACTCTACCATTGAGTTAGCAACCCAGATAAAAAAAGGATCTTAGATACGATCGAAATCCAAAAATCAATGGAATTACACCGCGCGCTTCTGTCAAAACATTGAACTAGCAAGACATCAAAAGATTTTTTTTATCGACCATGAAAAACACTCAAATGCCAAAACGAACAGGTCCGGTGAAATTCCACTAAAGTAAAGTTAAAAAAAGAGCGACCCTAATCACGATGGCCAAATTCTCCTTATTTTTAGCGATTTTTATTAACAAAAAATATATATTATAAAAAATATATATTATATTGTATGAGAATACATGCAAGAGGAACACCCTTATCATTTGAGCGAAGTGTAGGCGGAAAAATTGAATATGGAGTGAGGATAAAGAGACCCATCTATCTACAAATTCTATTTGTTCAATAGACCTTTGTCAATGGAAATACAATGGTAAGAAAACAAATTAGATAGAAAAAGTAAATAAAATAGGGGCTTATGTTGGATTGGCACGATATAATATAAATCCAAATAGGATTAAAAAAGAGGTAAATTGTGTCTAAATAATTAGACAACTAGGAATACTAATAATCTTCTCCTATCCTATTTTTTGATTCATTTAGTTCTTCAATTAACTCAAAGTTCTTTCTTTTTCTTTAAAGAATTCTGCCTTCCTTAAAATATCATAAACAGTTCTTGTTGGTTGAGCACCCTTTTCAAGGAAATAGAGAATAGCTGGAACATTAACAAGTTTGATTCTTTATCGGATCATAAAAACCTACTTTTTGAAGATCTCTTCCTTCTCTTCGAGATCGAACATCAATTGCAACGATTCGATAGACAGCTTATTGGGATAGATGTAGATAAACAACGCCCCCCCCTAGAAACGTATATGAGGTTTTCTCCTCATACGGCTCGAGAAAATGATTCGAATTTCTGTCGATAATAATAGAAATTAGACTATGACGTGCATTAATTTCCTTACAGAAAAAACAAATTTCATTTATACTCATGACTCAAGTGGGCTAATTTTGCCTGACAAACTTCGAAGGCAAAATCCTTCCAAAATTTTTGAGTCGTCTTTAAACTCTTTTCTTTGTCTCATTTCGAACGAATTGACTTTTATTCCTTATTCTAATCCAACTCTGTTGTTGAGACAATTGAAAATTGTGTTTACTTGTTCTGGAATCCTTTATCTTTGATTTGTGAAATCCTTGGGTTTAGACATTACTTCGGGAATTCCTATTTTTTTCTTTCAAAAGAGTAGCAACATACCCTTTTTTCTTATTTCCTTCGATAAAGCATTTATCTCTTCTATAGAAATCTAATAAGAGGGATTGATTCTGATATACTTTTATTGGACTTTCTTCTTATTTTAACCTTTCGATTTATTTCTATATTAAGGATAGACTGACAAAGTTGGCCTAATTTATTAGTTTTCACTAACCCTAGATTCTTTCCCTTGATAAAAAAAATTCTGTCCTCTCGAGCTCCATCGTGTACTATGTTACTTAAACCCAGCGCAAATTTGGTTCGGAACGAATAGAACAGGCTATGTCGAGCCAAGAGCATTTTCATTACTATGGAAAATGATGGATAGCAAAATCCACAATCGATCATGTCCTTCAAGTCGCACGTTGCTTTCTACCACATCGTTTTAAACGAAGTTTTACCATAACAAACATTCCTCTTTTCATTGCAAAGTGGTATAGAGAATTGATCCAATATGGATGGAATCATGAATAGTCATTGGTTTAGTTTTTTTATACTAATTAAAACTTGCTATCTATGGAGCAATATGGATAAAAGAAAGTAAGTATTTATCCGGGAAGCCTCCGCCAAGATCCAATTTATTTAAACCCATATTAAAATTCTATCATATGAATGAAACATAGTTTGAAAAAGACGACTAAACAAGTTTGCTTAAAACTTATTTATTCTTAAATTTCCACCCTCAACGGATGGCTCGAGATGATCAATCTTGAAGTGAGAAAAGAAGGATTGACTCTTCCTCAATAAATAAACTATCAACCTCCAAAAAAGTTTAATTAATTTAATTACTAGAATTAGAATTCTAGTAGTAATATATTTTTTCAGTACCAAAAACAATTAACTATAATAACTAAATAAACTATTCCAATGAAAAGATTGAAAGTTTTTGGTAGTTATAGAATTCTCGTACTTCTTCAACTCGAATACCAAAAGGAAGAAAAAAATATGACTAAGTGATTTTATAGTAGAGGCATATCCTGAATGTGCTTGATAGATCCCATTTTTTCATGAAAATAAAGATAGTCAATTTGACTGGACTTAAGACTTTATTATGTTTTCTGAGAAAGAATAAGATATCATTATTCTCTTTAATAAACTTTTGTCTCGTACGGAATACTATATGATTTCACCGTTTGTTTCATCAGAAACAATCTGGGACGGAAGGATTCGAACCTCCGAGTAACGGGACCAAAACCCGCTGCCTTACCACTTGGCCACGCCCCATTTCGGGTTTTATGCGACACTAATAAACACTAGTATGTTTATTTGTTATTCGTCAATACCATTTCAATTACATAAAAAAGGAGGGATATTCTCTTGCTAGTATTCTACACATGCGGATAATATAGAATCAAAAAAATGCATTGATCATTACATGGAATTCTATTAAGATATTATATGAAAGTCGAATTTATTCCACTCTCATTTGAGAGTGCGAATACAAGGAGGTATTTTGTGTTTGGGAAAGTCCGAAGAAAAAAGATTTTGAATCTGCCTTTTCCTTCTTTCCCTTAAAAAAATAACTCAAGAAAAATCCAATTATTTACTCTACAAGAATGAAATGCTTGTTATGCCTAATATACTTAGTTTAACCTGTATCTGTTTTAATTCTGTTCTTTATCCTACTAGTTTTTTCTTTGCCAAATTACCCGAAGCTTATGCTATTTTCAATCCAATCGTGGATATTATGCCTGTTATACCTCTATTCTTTTTTCTATTAGCCTTTGTTTGGCAAGCTGCTGTAAGTTTTCGATGAAATCTTTAGTACTCTGTATGCCAAATTGAATGATGTGTTCATTCCAAAAAAATTTTAAAATGGGTAAAAGCCGAGAAGTTTTATATTTTTATATTATGAACCTTCGATTCTAAAATTTAAATTCTTCTACATTGAATGGGTAGCTACAGCAATAAATTTGGATCAGCCTTTCTACTCCCCTGCACCTAGGTTGAGCAGGTACCTAAAGGTACCTACACAATACCTAACCACCTAACCCTATTTTTGCTATTGATAAGAGTGCTTATTATAAAAGAATTCTTGCAATTTTTTTCAAGAATTCTTTTTTGCATTTTTAGGTATAAAAAAAAACCATCCTAGTGGATCCGTGTGGTAAGGAAAAACTGGTAATCTATTCCTTAAAAAAAAATCTTGGAGATTATGTAATGCTTACTCTCAAACTTTTTGTTTATACAGTAGTGATATTCTTTGTTTCACTCTTTATCTTTGGATTCTTATCTAATGACCCAGGACGGAATCCTGGACGCGAGGAGTAAAAATTCAGTTTTTTTTTTTCTTATTGGATTTGTTTCGTACATTTATCTATGAGAAAATCCGGGGGTCAGAATTCTTTCCAATTCGAAAGTCCCAAATGATCCAAGGGAGCGGAAAGAGAGGGATTCGAACCCTCGGTACAAAAAAATTGTACAACGGATTAGCAATCCGCCGCTTTAGTCCACTCAGCCATCTCTCCACGTTCCAAAGCGAAAGGTTTCCGTGATATGATATAGGCAAGAAATAAGAAATAACGGTTGCAAAAAACCCCTTTTTTTTCTTTCAAAAGTCTATAAAAATTATATTGCCAATTCCATTTTAATTATATTCTTTTTTCTTAATGTTAATAAAAAAAGAAGAAAATTCTTGTTTTTTCTTTCTAAAAATCGATATTGGCCGAGAGACAATCAAATAGATTTTCTCTTTAGCGGGCATTTCCATATAGGACTTGTTATAATTATAATAAAACAAGCAGGTTATATAAAAAAAACGCTTTTTTTGTCGATTATTTATCAAGAAAGCAAAAAGGGTTCTTATCAAATCCACCATAAAATTGGAAAGAAGCATAAAGTAAGTAGACCTGACTCCTTTAATGATGCCTCTATCCGCTATTCTGATATATAAATTCGATGTAGATGAAATTGTATAAGCGAATTTTTTTTATTTCCTTAGACTTAGACCGCGCAAGACAAGAATTTTTCGCTATTTACGATTTCATATTCTTGTTACTAGATGTTCTATAGGAATAAGAAGAAATCGCAACTCCTTTGCGCTACACATAAAATTGGATTTCGAAGGTCCATTTTTTTTTTTCAGAATCCTCTATTATTTTAGTTCTTCCACCCATGCAATAGAGAGGGAATGGGAAAAGAAGGGTTACTTTTATTTGCATTTTTCCCTTAAAAGATAGACTTTGAAATAGGAGTCTTGGAATAATGCTGAATTCAAAGGTTTATTTCTTTCTATAGTATAAGAAAAACAATTTATTTCTATTTCTATAGTATAAGAAAAACAAATAAATAGTATAAGAAAAACAAATCGAATCAAATTCATGGATTTACCACGACCTCGGTTGTGACTGTGACTCCATAGATAAAAATGGGAAATTTCTCTCTTCGAGACCATTGAAAAAGGGCATTGAACGAGAAAGAAATCGTCCACAGATAATAAAACTATCATATGCCTTGGAAAGTGATATGAGGTGCTCGGAAATGGTTGAAGTAATTGAATAGGAGGATCACTATGACTATAGCCCTTGGTAGAATTCCTAAAGAAGAAAATGATCTATTTGATACTATGGATGACTGGTTACGAAGGGACCGTTTCGTTTTTGTAGGATGGTCTGGCCTATTGCTCTTTCCTTGTGCTTATTTCGCTTTAGGGGGTTGGTTTACAGGGACAACTTTTGTAACTTCTTGGTATACCCATGGATTGGCTAGTTCCTATTTGGAAGGTTGTAATTTCTTAACCGCAGCAGTTTCTACCCCTGCCAATAGTTTAGCACACTCTTTGTTGCTACTATGGGGGCCCGAAGCACAAGGAGATTTTACTCGTTGGTGTCAATTAGGCGGTCTATGGACTTTTGTAGCTCTCCACGGGGCTTTTGCACTAATAGGTTTCATGTTACGCCAATTTGAACTTGCTCGGTCTGTTCAATTGCGGCCTTATAATGCAATCTCATTCTCTGGTCCAATTGCTGTTTTTGTTTCTGTATTCCTTATTTATCCACTGGGGCAATCTGGTTGGTTCTTTGCGCCGAGTTTTGGCGTAGCAGCGATATTTCGATTCATCCTTTTCTTCCAAGGATTTCATAATTGGACGTTGAACCCATTTCATATGATGGGAGTTGCCGGAGTATTAGGTGCGGCTCTGCTATGCGCTATTCATGGAGCGACCGTAGAAAACACTCTATTTGAGGACGGTGATGGTGCAAATACCTTCCGTGCTTTTAACCCAACTCAAGCTGAAGAAACTTATTCAATGGTCACTGCTAACCGCTTTTGGTCCCAAATCTTTGGTGTTGCTTTTTCCAATAAACGTTGGTTACATTTCTTTATGCTATTTGTACCCGTCACCGGTTTATGGATGAGTGCTATTGGCGTAGTTGGCTTGGCTCTGAACTTACGTGCCTATGACTTTGTTTCCCAGGAAATCCGTGCAGCGGAAGATCCTGAATTTGAGACTTTCTACACCAAAAATATTCTTTTAAACGAGGGTATTCGTGCGTGGATGGCAGCTCAGGATCAGCCTCATGAAAATCTTATATTCCCTGAGGAGGTTCTACCACGTGGAAACGCTCTTTAATGGAACTTTCGTTTTAGCTGGTCGTGACCAAGAAACCACCGGCTTTGCTTGGTGGGCTGGGAATGCCAGACTTATCAATTTGTCCGGTAAACTGCTTGGAGCTCATGTAGCTCATGCCGGATTAATCGTATTCTGGGCCGGAGCAATGAACCTATTTGAAGTGGCCCATTTCGTACCAGAAAAGCCCATGTATGAACAAGGGTTGATTTTACTTCCACACTTAGCTACTCTAGGTTGGGGAGTAGGGCCAGGGGGGGAAGTTCTAGATACTTTTCCGTACTTTGTATCTGGCGTACTTCACCTAATTTCCTCCGCAGTCTTAGGCTTCGGTGGCATTTATCACGCGCTTCTGGGACCCGAGACTCTTGAGGAATCTTTTCCATTCTTTGGTTATGTCTGGAAAGATAGAAATAAAATGACTACAATTTTGGGTATTCACTTAATTTTGTTAGGTCTAGGTGCTTTTCTTCTAGTACTCAAGGCTCTTTATTTTGGCGGTGTATATGATACCTGGGCCCCTGGGGGGGGAGATGTAAGAAAAATTACCAATTTGACCCTTAGTCCCAGTGTTATATTTGGTTATTTACTAAAATCTCCTTTTGGTGGAGAAGGGTGGATTGTTAGTGTAGATGATTTAGAAGATATAATTGGTGGGCATGTATGGTTGGGTTTTATTTGTGTATTTGGCGGAATTTGGCATATTTTAACCAAACCCTTCGCATGGGCTCGCCGTGCATTTGTATGGTCTGGAGAAGCTTACTTGTCTTATAGTTTAGCTGCTTTATCTGTCTTTGGTTTTATCGCTTGTTGTTTTGTATGGTTCAATAATACAGCTTATCCGAGTGAGTTTTATGGACCCACCGGGCCAGAAGCTTCTCAAGCTCAAGCATTTACTTTTCTAGTTAGAGACCAGCGTCTTGGAGCTAATGTGGGATCCGCTCAAGGACCCACAGGTTTAGGTAAATATCTAATGCGTTCCCCAACTGGGGAGGTTATCTTTGGAGGGGAAACTATGCGTTTTTGGGACCTTCGTGCTCCATGGTTAGAACCTCTAAGGGGCCCCAACGGTTTGGACTTGAGTAGGTTGAAAAAAGACATACAACCTTGGCAAGAACGACGCTCAGCAGAATATATGACCCACGCTCCTTTAGGCTCTTTAAATTCCGTGGGTGGCGTAGCTACCGAGATCAATGCAGTTAATTATGTCTCTCCTAGAAGTTGGTTATCAACTTCTCATTTTGTTCTAGGATTCTTCTTTTTTGTGGGCCATTTATGGCATGCAGGAAGAGCCCGAGCTGCTGCAGCAGGTTTTGAAAAGGGAATCGATCGTGATTTGGAACCTGTTCTTTACATGAACCCTCTTAACTAAGATTTTCTTATTTATACCTGTTCTACTTTTTTTCTGTTCTGGCTCGGTTATTCCATCTAGCCGAGCCATTCATTCCTTTTTATGAAAGAAAGATAAGGGACAGAAAAAAAAAATAAATAAAAATGAAAGAAACAAACGTATTCAATAAGCAAAAGGAGAGAGAGGGATTCGAACCCTCGATAGTTCCTAGAACTATACCGGTTTTCAAGACCGGAGCTATCAACCACTCAGCCATCTCTCCACAGCCTAATCCTTATTTTACTCCTACAAATAGAACATAGCCATATAAAAAATAAAAAGATTTATTAGCCTCTAGAAAGATATCAGATACAAGTTCCTTTTCGATATATCTCTGTATACTGTATACACGGATACAGGATCCGCTATACCCGCTTGTGAAATAAAGAGTAAATAATCTCTTCTCACCCCCATATCCAAATAAAAAAGCGGTTTAAGTAATAAATTTGAATTAAAGAGAAGAATCAATGGATTCATGATTAAACCCCTCCTACTTCTTGTATTTTTTTACAATTTTGGTTTAAGTGAGGGATCAAATATGTAGTCAACTTTATTTGATGGTAGCTTGGAGGATTAGAAATATGACTATTGCTTTCCAATTAGCTGTTTTTGCATTAATTGCGACTTCCTCAGTCTTAGTAATTAGTGTACCCCTTGTATTTGCTTCTCCTGATGGTTGGTCAAATAATAAAAATGTTGTATTTTCCGGTACATCATTATGGATTGGACTAGTCTTTCTCGTAGCTATTCTGAATTCTCTCATTTCTTAAATGAAATTTGGTTAATATTTATTAACCCCATAAAAAAGAAATAATAAAGGCCATTTCTTCTAAAAAATTAGAATAGTGAGACGTATTAAAACGCAATTTGCGTTCCGAATTGCTAGCTCTTCTCTTTCAGTATTATGAAATTCCATTCCCATTAGAATATTCATTGACAGATAATAAAAAAAGGAAAACTCTAATATAATAGAAAATGAAATGAAACGGTCGACCCAGACATAGAAGGTCGACCCAGGCGGATATACGCTATAAAATATATACCGTAGCGAGCGTAGTTCAATGGTAAAATATCTCCTTGCCAAGGAGAAGATACGGGTTCGATTCCCGCCGCTCGCCCGCTTAATTTATCAAAGTACTATGATAAAAAGTTTAGTCTAGTTAACTGTTTAACTACTTATATTAAATTAAGTATTAATTAGGTGTTAGTCTAGTGCCGTATCCCTTACTATCTTACCCTTCCTTTGCATCCCACTCAAAAAAAGAGGGCGCTCCAGAGGCAGAAATAGAACTCGCCAACAGAGCTCCAAAAATTGGGTATTAACTGAGACAAACAACGGGCAAACTTTTTTTAAAGGGAAGGGAGAGGTAGACTGTCCCTTTCGTTTCATTTTTATTTTCTGCAGGGTAGGGAGAGGCCTTGCGCCTTCTTTTTTTGAAGGCAAGTGACTTCGCAAACTGCTCAATTTTGCCCTCTAGGGCCGGGAACTAATGAATAAAAAAGGGTTGGATACGCCCCTCTACCATACATATCTAGAGAAATAGAATAGTCCTTTTATACAGACTGCTAAGTGCGGAGACGGGAATCGAACCCGTGACCTCAAGGTTATGAGCCTCGTGAGCTACCAAACTGCTCTACTCCGCTCTGGAGTACCAGAAACTGGTGGACAAAAAAGGCTTGAATACAAGCCTCTAACATGTCTAGACAAATAGAATACTCCTTTTATACAGAATGGAGCGGGTAGCGGGAATCGAACCCGCATCGTTAGCTTGGAAGGCTAGGGGTTATAGTCGACGTTGGTTGATTATTTTTAACGTCTCTAATTCAAAACCGAACATGAAATTTTGATTTCATTCGGCTCCTTTATGGATATTCTCACCACTTAACATCTATGTCAGCTTTTCTATTTGAATGGAACCAAAGCTCTCCGCTTTCTAGATGATCCTTATAGAGTAGGAGATAGAAATTCTATCTAAATTCATCTAATCTACTTACTTCGTTCCCTAATTTCATTCAAGAGATCCTGAGGAAAAGAATTGGGTTTCCACCGAGCTGAAACAATATGCGGATGGTTCTAGTAAACCAAAACTATCGTTTTTTAGCTATTTGGCTTCCTTATTCCTTATTTTAAGAAGATTTAGTTACGATTGGAAATCAACTTTTTTGTATCTTCATCCATAGATCCTTTACTCATATTTTCAAAATTGGAATACTTAATCCAATGCAAAATTATGCTTCGCGACTCTGTACTCATAATCCTATTTTTATTTTGGATGCAATTTAAATTAGTCTTTGGATACAAATCGCCAGAATGTATATTCTTCCTCAATATGCTATTGAGAGGAAAAGGATTTAATCCTTTATAAGAACTAAAGTTTTCATCGGAATATAAAAATAAAAAACTTAAGGATGCCTTAAGTATATCATTTCAAATTCAGTTATTAATAGAACGAATCACACTTTTACCACTAAACTATACCCGCTACATTGTAGATTATGGTATAAATGGTACCCTTTGTCAAGGATAGCCATTTGACAAGAAGGCTAATTCCCCCTTATTGAATCAGATGGAGAAGGTTCATGACACTGAGCCGTTGGTACTTCTACTTCGATCGCTCGCCTTTACTTTAGGATTTAGATAGCCCCTCTGGTCTGTAAAAAAAATCTTTTCTTACCATGCTAATAGCGCCTGAACCAAATGTATTTATTTTGATTAGGATCCTATTCTACGGTTACGACTACAATAATAATTATTTACTTTGCAAGGACGTAAGTGTGTCAGACTGCTAAATTGTTTTATTATTCCTACAATATAAACTAGGGGATATAGGGGGTAACACTGTCCCTATAAATTCCTTTTTTCCTTTTCTTTTTTGTCCAGAATTGAACAAAAAAGAAATTATGGAAGATGTTTTCTTCCCCCATTAAGTCCGAGCCATAGAGTAAGAGTGAGATGAGTTTTCCAAATTCATCATAGACTTTCCCTATGGCTTGATAGAAGTAAGCAGCAAAGAGTCGTAACTTAAAGAAAAAAACGGACAGGGCCGACAGATTTACCTGATGTAAAGAAGATCCTAAAAGTCTCTGATTAGTCGACTCTCTCCATTTAACACTTTCCTCTCTCTCCTTTTTTCCACTGACTCAATTCTAGTTTATTAGATTCTTGTTTAAAAGAATGCAAAAAGTTCAATAGAACTAAGAACACATAAAAAATAGCATAGAGGATCAAGGCCATTACCAAAAGTTCCTCCCAAGGATCCTATATCCTATTGGGTATCTGTTCCCCGCCTTTTCCCGCTAGGATCGGAAATCTTATATTTTCCATATCCATATACCGTTGAATCCTTGGGGTTCCAGAATCCGCCTATTTTACTAGTCTTCGGAAACGGAAAACCCTGAACCAAGAAGAGTTGGATATGTTATGTAGGGTATGTTTTTTTTTATTAATTTTATTTTGAGCTCTCAAGATATCGATATATACATATACAATCTCTACATAATGTCTCTCTCTCTATCTCTATATATTATATATATAATATGTACATTATGCAGTAGACCCATAATGGGAAATCCAAGTGGCTAATTTTTGAATTAAATAAAAAGCCCTTTTAACTCAGTGGTAGAGTAATGCCATGGTAAGGCATAAGTCATCGGTTCAAATCCGATAAAGGGCTTTTTAAATTAGTGGTAGAGTAATCTCGTGCTAAGACGTAAGTCGTTGGTTCGAATCTGATAGAGTACTTTTCTACTAAATTGATTCACTTTTTTTCTTTGTTTTTGAAACTTTCTCTATATTTTTAGAGAATTTTATGACTTAGTGCGGGATGGATGCATTTTTGGTATGAACACTAAATGAAGCACGGAGAATTAATCTATAACGATCAACTAAAAAAAATCCTAGATGAAAACATAACAGAAAAGTTGGAAAAACTCTTTGCTTTGGATCTATTTATACTTTTCGAGTATATTGACAATTCCAAAAAACTGCTCATACTATGATTATAGTATAATCACGAGCGGTTGTATATGGCCCTATCGTCTAGTGATGCCCCTATCGTCTAGTGGTTCAGGACATCTCTCTTTCAAGGAGGCAGCGGGGATTCGACTTCCCCTGGGGGTAGGGAGTATTATGAAAGGAGGTTAATCATAGATTAGCAAAAACCCTAGAATAAATTCTTCCTGGGTCGATGCCCGAGTGGTTAATGGGGACGGACTGTAAATTCGTTGACAATGTCTACGCTGGTTCAAATCCAGCTCGGCCCAAACCAAAAATCTAGGGCTTCGTGAGTATGAACTAAATCCTTTTGTTTTTCTTCCATAAAATAAAATGTCTGATCTATAGAAATAAAAGATAAAGAAAAAAGGGAAATTTTTTTTTCTAATCCATATCTCTCTCATTCCTTTCTTACAAACAAAAGAGTTTTTCTTATTGAAGGCTGGATTATTATCCATTTTTAGTGATAAAAAATCACGACATACTAGTTATGTCACTCTCACTATACCCACGTATAATATAATATGTGGGTATGTAGTATATGATTCGTCTATTTCTTAGAGTACGAAAGACGAATCGAATCTTCTTATGGTTCTATTTAAGAATGGGTATGCCATACACCCCGCGGGGATTGTAGTTCAATTGGTCAGAGCACCGCCCTGTCAAGGCGGAAGCTGCGGGTTCGAGCCCCGTCAGTCCCGAACTAGGGTTCAATGAATGGAGAAATTGATATTTCCTTTTTCCATGAAAAAAAGGGGCAGGGAGCAAGATCAAATACCCACAGGGCACCCTTACTTCACTTTTTTATTTTGCATCTCTCATTAAAGAGGGAGGGAGGGCATATAGGAATTTTTTTTTCACTACTCCCAATCGATAAAGAAAGACACACATACGATATGTGGATTAGTAGAATTTAGGATATTATATTACTCTATCTTTCTTTATGATGATACCATCCTCATCTTAATTTCCTATTCCACTCTTATGGAATAGAGTACCGGTATTTTACCGGAATCCATACATAAATCGTATTCCCTTTTTATTTCAGACCTCTTTTCCCCATCTCACTTCTACTGCTTATTTGGATGTCTATGTGACCCATAGAAAGTGAAAGTTGGTCATATAATACATACATAATTGTATGTATAACTATAAGAAAAAGGAAGGGAAATTGTATAAGATTAAGAAAGTATAAGATTAAGAAAGCTCGTGGGTTAGAGATATAGAAAAGAAAAAGTAGAAAAGGATTAAAAAAGAGGGAATTCCTAATCCAATCAAAAAACCCATTTTGGTCTTAGTGTGGATAGAGGATCTTCCTATGTTATACTATATAACTCTCATCCGTGAAATATAACTCTCATCCATGAATTGATTTGATAGATCCGATATTCATAATATTGAATTGATTCAGTATTATCAGAATGCAAGCCCTACCCTTGAATTTACAAGATACCCCTTTTTCCTCTCCATGGGATTACATCCCGAGTTATTGTGAAAATAAAAAATAAAGAGGTTATGGAAGTCAATATTCTCGCATTTATTGCTACTGCACTGTTCATTCTAGTTCCTACTTCTTTTTTACTTATTATTTATGTAAAAACAGTCAGCCAAAATAATTAATTGGAATTCCAATTAATCATTGAAGAAATTAAAAAGGGATTAAATAAAAAAAATCCAAGTCTTAAATGAAAGGATCTGGTTGGAATCTTAAAGTGTGGTAGAAAGAACTACATATAGTTTTTTCTACGACACTTTAGATTCTTTCTATTATATTATCTTTGAATCTACATAGAATAGATTAGTAGATTGAAATAGTTAAGTAGTCTAATTCAATTTCTTTTTTCATTGCATCCACTTAATTTCAATCAGGTCAAAATAAAAAAATCTAAGACAATTCTTGACCAAAGAATCCATGGAAGGAAAGAAAAATAATATGAAGAATAGACTATAGTAAAAAGTAAAAGGAAATGGAAAATGTGTGATATGCCGTGAATAGTTCCGTGGAAGAAAGTCTAATTTTCTTATGTATAGAACTTTTTTTAACCATTCGTCATTTCTAGTAGAAATTCTGAATTGGTATAATGGCTCTTTCTTACATTACAACTTACAATACAAGAGTTTCTTACAGGAGTGAAACAAAACTAAAGAAAAAGATTAAAGAATAACGTTTGACAAAATGATTAATGCAAAATGATCCATTAAAGAAAAGAATTGATACAACAATTTGATTACTTAATCAATTAGTAGTATCCCTAGAGTCCACTCCTTCCCCATACTACTAGTGAAAGAGAAAATGTAAAGACTACCATTAAAGCAGCCCAAGCGAGACTTACTATATCCATCTAAATTATGTCTCCTATTTCTATGAAGGGATTATTCTACTATTGATCAATAATCATAGTGGAATCAAGGGTACAGAGTCAAAAAGGGATTCCGCCCTAAGGCCATGGATCAATCAGTTCAAGGAATTTACTCCTAACAAATTCTTATAGGAATTCTGGTAGAATTAGAGAGCATTAAAAATACGAGATACTATAGCCCTTTTTTCCTTAAAAAAGAAAGAGTACGGGAATGATGTCCTGAATAGAAGAAGCGGGAATAGGAAGATTTTTTATTCCTTTTGTTACTCTTTTTTTTTTTTTTAAGCAAAGGACGCCCGAATATACCATAAAATTATCGATAGATAAATATTTATTGGATACCTACCTTACCTAATGTTTATTTTTGACCTAAACCCTGCAGCCTTGCTTTGTATCATTCTATGAAAGAATGAAGAGATTTTATCCATAATACAACTCCTAAATTGATTTTTGATCGACCTATTTAATCTGATTCTCGTTAGAATTAAGTAGTCCTTACTTTAGTGTATGTAGGTAACATAAGATGTACGATAAAAAAATGTATAATAATTAGTAAGTCTTGATATTCTTTCGTGGAGTCCCTTCTTGAATCTTAGATTGAAAAAAAAAAAGAATGCCCCTTAGGGACCTTTCTTTGGATACCAAGATTTCTGACATCTTATCCTCGTATTTTAAAATTATCAAATCGAATCTCAATTAAGAACCAATTCAAATTCATATAATAAAAGAATAAGGAAACACTACCTCACCCCTATTGATAACCATTTTGGCCACTACCGTCAAAACAAACCCTAACCCTAGTTTGAGGATAGAACTATGGTATGGTTTCTCTAAACCCAGTATCGGCAGGCCCAGTTACTCTCTTGCCCGAACTTATGCGAAGTAAAAATTTATCGAATTCGATCAGCACTATAAAAAAAAACCTAAGTATTTTATTGATCAGGCGGCACCCAGATTTGAACTGGGGATAAAGGATTTGCAGTCCCCTGCCTTACCGCTTGGCCATGCCGCCAAAAAATCCGATCAAAAATCTAGAAAACAGCAAGTATTCATCCACGTTTTCTTACGAAAAGCCCCTTTTATTTTGAATATAATTCTACTTACTTTTTTCCAATCTTTTTCAAAAAATCTATTCCTGCTTTTTTTGATCCAGTTTCTATTATTCTCCTCGATAGATTCTATCTTAAAACATACATTGTTAACACAATAAAACTTCCCATTTCTTTCTATTGAGATGAAAAAGAAGAAAAAGTGGATTTCTATTCACAGGCTGCAAAATTCAGAATAAATTGGAACCGTTAACTAGAATTCTCTTTTTTTTATTGCAGTAGTGAACTACTCTTAAATCGGTATTATCTCCCCCCCCCTTCAATGGCATAATAAAATATTATGGCTTTATGCTTAATCCGTGTATAGGTAAACTTTAGGTTCCGAACAGCATTATTATCCAAAGATCCCCTTTATGTACATATCTCTATGGGGAATCATGCTTTAATTTTTCAAAGTATTAAATTAAATATCTTGAATAAAAAAAGGAAATTTGCTCTGATATAGAGTATAACCTGACTATCTTGGCGTACCCAAGTGAAATTACGATAAAAGAAAAGCATGGATATGGGGAGAGGTGGATAACTAGATTGGCATGTACTTAAAAAAGGGACTTACTTTATTTTAGAATTCCACAATGAAATACTGAATTTTCTAGCAATTATACTACTCCGATCCGAAATAAAAAAAGAACCCTCAAATTATTTTGAGAAATTAAAGTAAGCACGCTATTCTAAATCGAAGTAAAGTCAAACTTTCTAGTATATTATATTACGGCTTTATTACATTCATAGAAAGGAGATAAAATGAGAAATCTTTGCCATCCAATCTGATTAGAATATCATAACATAAAGTATAAGTGGCAGAATTTTTTTTGTAGGAATGTTTTATCAATTCATTTTCATTTCATTTGTACCCCTGGCAAACTCGAACTTTCGTCCAAATGGTCTCTATTCATATGTATGAAATACATATATGAAATACGTATGTGGAGTTCCCTAGAATTTCATGTGATTCAGTAAACAGAATATAGATTCCATGATTGCTAGATCGATCCATAGGGATTGATGAAGAGTGAGCTGATAATGGAATTTTTCTTTGATAAACAGGAAACTTAAGATTAAGATGCTCCGGAATGGAAACGAGGGAATGTCCACAATACCCGGATTTAGTCAGATCC
>NW_028260368.1:5937025-5946383 GCF_056163025.1 Triticum urartu | reverse complement strand
TTCCGTAAAAATTTACGATACATGTATAGGATGCACTCAATGTGTACGAGCTTGTCCAACAGATGTATTAGAAATGATACCCTGGGATGGATGTAAAGCCAAGCAAATTGCTTCCGCGCCGAGAACCGAAGATTGTGTGGGTTGTAAGAGATGTGAATCTGCCTGCCCGACAGATTTTTTAAGTGTCCGCGTTTATTTAGGGCCTGAAACAACACGTAGCATGGCTCTATCTTATTGATACGTTACAAAAAACTTCACTCGAATCGTCTGATTCCTCTTTACCGAAGAAGCCTGTGCTCGAAATAATCGAGCACGGGCTTTTCTGGTCAAAACGTATCTTGTCTTTATCACTTTATCATGAGTTATTTTCCTTGGTTAACAATACTTGTTGTTTTGCCGATATTTGCAGGTTCATTAATTTTCTTTTTACCTCATAAGGGAAACAAAGTCGTTAGGTGGTATACTATATCTATTTGTTTATTAGAATTCCTTCTAATGACTTATGCGTTCTGTTATCATTTCCAACTGGAGGATCCCTTAATCCAATTAAAGGAGGATTATAAATGGATAGATGTCTTCGATTTCCACTGGAGATTGGGAATCGATGGACTTTCATTAGGATCTATTTTATTGACAGGATTTATCACTACTTTAGCTACTTTAGCAGCTTGGCCAATTACACGGAATTCGCGATTATTCTATTTCCTGATGCTCGCAATGTATAGTGGTCAAATAGGATTATTTTCTTCGCGAGACCTTTTACTTTTTTTTATCATGTGGGAGTTAGAATTAATTCCTGTTTACTTACTTTTATCCATGTGGGGGGGGAAGAGGCGTCTATATTCAGCTACAAAGTTTATTTTGTATACTGCAGGCGGTTCCATTTTTTTCTTAATCGGAGTTCTGGGTATGGGCTTATATGGTTCCAACGAACCAGGATTAGATTTGGAAAGATTAATTAATCAATCATACCCTGCAACCTTGGAAATACTTTTATATTTTGGCTTCCTTATTGCTTATGCTGTCAAATTGCCGATTATACCCCTACATACGTGGTTACCAGATACCCATGGGGAAGCACATTATAGTACATGTATGCTTTTAGCGGGAATATTATTAAAGATGGGAGCATATGGATTGATTCGGATCAACATGGAATTGTTACCTCATGCTCATTATCTATTTTCGCCCTGGTTAGTAATAATAGGAGCGATCCAAATAATCTATGCAGCTTCAACTTCTCTTGGTCAACGAAATTTCAAAAAAAGAATAGCTTATTCCTCTGTATCTCACATGGGTTTCATAATTATAGGAATTGGTTCCATAACCAACATTGGACTCAATGGAGCTATTTTACAAATATTATCCCATGGATTTATTGGTGCTACACTTTTTTTCTTGGCAGGAACCGCTTCTGATAGAATGCGTCTTGTTTATCTCGAAGAACTGGGGGGAATATCTATCCCAATGCCTAAAATTTTTACCATGTTTAGTAGCTTTTCAATGGCTTCTCTTGCCTTACCAGGAATGAGTGGTTTTGTCGCAGAATTAGTAGTATTTTTTGGACTAATTACTAGTCCAAAATTTCTGTTAATGCCAAAAACACTAATTACTTTTGTAATGGCAATTGGAATGATATTAACTCCTATTTATTTATTATCTATGTTACGCCAGATGTTCTATGGATACAAGCTATTTAATGTTCCAAACGCAAATTTTGTGGATTCTGGACCACGAGAACTCTTTATTTTAATCTGTATCTTTTTACCAGTAATAGGAATTGGTATTTATCCAGATTTTGTTCTCTCCCTATCCGTTGACAGGGTAGAGGCTCTCTTATCCAATTATTATCCTAAATAGGTTTGCTTTTTTTTACTCGTCTGCTCTATTAATGCAGAAATAAGTAAAAAAGTATATAATGCAGAAATAAGTAAAAAAGTATAATTAGATCTATCTCGAATTTTTGAGAACCCTTTGATAAGGCGTTCAAGGGGTTCTCAAATAAAACATAAAAGTAAAAACCTTCATTTCATGAAGGTTTTATTTTATGTAATCATTTAGGTGTTAATGTAAACGAACCATAACTATGTAAGCCTATTCCTAATAGATTTATACCAAAATAACAAATCCAAATTATAAGAAATCCTATCAAAGCTATAAGTGCAGAATTCGTACCCTTCCAATTTGGATTTGTTCTACTATGTAAATAAATTGCGAATATGGTCCAAGTAATAAATGCCCAAGTTTCCTTAGGATCCCAATTCCAATAGGATCCCCAGGCCTCATTAGCCCATACTGCTCCACAAAGAATACCTACGGTTAAAAGGGTAAATCCTAGGCTAATGACACGATAACTCCAAGAATCCAAACGCTCCGTTAATTGATATTTGTAATAATTTGGAAATGAAGGGACAGAGGTTCTTTTTAAAGCACTTCTTTTTGCATAAAAATATTTAATATCACTAAAGAAAAATGTTTTATTTAAAACATTTTTTTTCTTTTTAGAAAAGAAATGGAAATTATTTCGAAATCTAATGATTAGAATAGCGGCAGATAATAAGGATCCGCACAAAAGAGTTGCATAGCTTAATAACATCATACTGACATGCATCATTAACCACTGAGATTGTAGAGCAGGTACTAGTATCGTGGATTGATGCATTTCAGTTAAAAGACCCGATGTGGCAAAGCCTTGCGTTAAAATAGTACTTGGCGTAGTTATTGTGCTTAAATCATTTTTAGAGTTCTGTATTTTAGGAATGGTATGAAGAATATACAGGGCCCATGAAAGGAAGATCAATGACTCATATAAATTACTTAATGGAAAATGTCCCGAGGAAGCCCAACGAGAAACTAAGAATCCTGTTATAGAGAAAAAAGTAACTATCATTCCTTTTTCTGACGAATCGCGTAATCCTCCAAGTTCACGAACTAATAAGGTTATAAAATGAATCGTAATCACAATTGAAATCGTTGAGAAAGAGATATGAGTTAGTATATGTTCTAAAGTTGCAAATAGCATAAGGGGAAGGTCCCATTACAAAATTGTAAATTTCGAATTGATTTCTAATCTATTGTATTCTTTTTCAAGAATGCCGCCACTCGGATTCGAACCGAGATGCTTGAGCACTGCTTCCTAAGAGCAGCGTGTCTACCAATTTCACCATGGCGGCTAACTTCAAATAATAGGTAACTTAAAAGAATAATAGCTATTATCTTGGGAATCGTCGATATTGGGAAAGTCCATAAAATTTAGGAACATTAGAGTTTTCATTAAAATAGACTTCGTTTGGTAGTATCGTTTCCATTTTTTTTTTTTACAATAAACTCTTGCTTTGCCCAATAGAAACACAAACACTGCTTGAAAGAGTTGGAACTTCTTTTTTCTAACTTGCAATTATAGAACTAATTTTTTCTAATTAATTTCCCCTTTACATTTTGAAAATTCTTTCAATACAATGAAAAAAATCCAAAAGGGTTTCTATTTAATGATGAAATTAAAATAAAATGGATAAATAGAAAAGGCTTTTTGGATTTTTTAAAAATTTCTAGAATGAAAGTCTTTATGCTCTTATTAATAAGATTTACTAACCTTATGATTTTGGAGAAGATAGGTGGAAGTTGTAAGTCCTATTGTAAGAATACTCCACTTTTCATAATTTTCCTAATAGAATATGAGGATTCTATTAGGAAAATTATGAAAAGTTCATTGATAGGAAAAGAATACTTAGCACACAGTATACCAAACAAAACTTTTTTTTTCTTGTATATATAAGATAAGAGGGGTTTTTTGTTCTAAGAATATTGTACCGAGTAATTCGACACATAAAAGTACATTCAAAGAAGAATCCAAATTATTAAATAATTGGAATTCTTTTTTGATAAGTCAATTCATATTATTCCAAAATCTTATTATTTGT
Source organism: Triticum urartu (assembly GCF_056163025.1). Classification (NCBI taxonomy): domain Eukaryota; kingdom Viridiplantae; phylum Streptophyta; class Magnoliopsida; order Poales; family Poaceae; genus Triticum; species Triticum urartu. Next base: position 5,942,463 of record NW_028260368.1, on the reverse strand, counting down.
TTGTTGCCCAGAAAAACCCTTTGGTTTTGGATGCTCATTACCGCTCGAAAATGATCTTGATTTTACTAAAGAATAAGATTGTACTATGGAAAAATAAGTCTTTTTCTTCCAAATATTTTTACGAATACGCTTTTTTGACATTGAAGTACGTTTTTTTGGAACTGCCATTCAAAAAGGAAATTACTTTTTTCTAGTTGTATGTGAAAGACATCTATTGCTGCAAATCAATCCTTCTTTCTTCTTTTTATTAGTATTTATACTTAGATACTGAAAGATACTTAAATTTTGAATTATTTTTTACTTCATTTTGTCTAATGCGGATAAGACAACAAGAATTTTTTAACATTTTTTCTTTATATATTTTATACTTTTTTTTTAATAATATAGAATATATAGAAGGGTTTCTCATTTAAATCTATTTATATCTATTTATATATCAAGTATACTCCATATATAGATATATGGTATGGAAGCCTATCCCCCATATAAGATAAGACGGGGGGATAAAAAGAAGGGAAAATGAAAATAGTTAATTAAGTTCAGAATGGTATTCCATAAAGGAAAGGAATTCCAATCAAAACAAAAAATACTGAGTCTCTTAAACAAGACATTCTAAAACTTAGGTAATTTATAGTCATTAGAATTTTAGTTCTATATGAAGTAAGGACTATTCGATAATTTCTTATAAACATAGGTTTTCATTGGAATTCACTCAATCAGTTAATTATGGAACAAGAGAGCTGTTTCATCTTTGTTTTAAAGAAATATAAAAATGAATTATGAATAGAAAGTAAAATGATTCCACTTTTTTTTTTTTATTTTTATAAATATCTTTATTTAGTTAATAAAATAACTTCGTTACCTAGTTATTTTATTAACTTTTTTAATTTAACCAACTAAACCCATTCTTAATTTTTAATTATTTCAATGAGATAAATTTTGGAAAAATTAAGAATTTCAGTATTTTTTCTTATTCTTTTTATTTATTCTTTCAGAAAGAGATAAGAATTGGTTTGGTGAATCGGAAACAATTTTATAGAAAAATTGAAGTAAAAATTGAAGTAAAAATTGCAATTTCTTTTCTTATGGAACATACATATCAATATGCATGGGTAATCCCTCTTCTCCCACTTCCAGTTATTATGTCAATGGGATTTGGCCTTATTCTTATTCCGACAGCAACAAAAAATCTTCGTCGCATATGGGCTTTTCCTAGTGTTTTACTCTTAAGTATAGCTATGGTATTCTCAGTTCAACTGTCTATTCAACAAATAAATGGAAGTTCGATCTATCAATATCTATGGTCTTGGACCGTCAATAATGATTTTTCTTTAGAATTTGGATACTTGATTGACCCACTTACTTCTATTATGTTAATACTAATTACTACTGTAGGAATCCTGGTTCTTATTTATAGTGATGGTTATATGTCTCACGATGAAGGATATTTGAGATTTTTTGTTTATATAAGTTTTTTCAATACTTCCATGTTGGGATTGGTTACTAGCTCCAATTTGATACAAATTTATTTTTTTTGGGAACTCGTGGGAATGTGTTCTTATTTATTGATAGGCTTTTGGTTTACACGACCAATCGCAGCGAGTGCTTGTCAAAAAGCTTTTGTAACTAATCGTGTAGGGGATTTTGGTCTATTATTAGGAATTTTAGGTTTTTTTTGGATAACAGGTAGTTTAGAGTTTAGGGATTTGTTCAAAATAGCTAATAACTGGATTCCTAATAATGGAATTAACTCTTTACTTACTACTTTGTGTGCTTTTTTATTATTCCTTGGTGCAGTTGCGAAATCCGCACAATTCCCTCTTCACGTATGGTTACCCGATGCTATGGAAGGGCCCACTCCTATTTCGGCTCTTATACACGCAGCAACTATGGTTGCTGCGGGAATTTTTCTTCTAGCTCGACTTCTTCCTCTTTTCATATCTTTACCTTTGATAATGAGTTTTATTTCTTTAGTAGGTACAATAACACTATTCTTAGGAGCTACTTTAGCTCTTGCTCAGAGAGATATTAAAAGAAGCTTAGCCTATTCTACAATGTCTCAATTGGGTTATATGATGTTAGCTCTAGGTATAGGTTCTTATCAAGCTGCTTTATTCCATTTGATCACTCATGCTTATTCAAAAGCTTTATTGTTCTTGGGATCCGGATCCGTTATTCATTCAATGGAACCTCTTGTTGGATATTCACCAGATAAAAGTCAAAATATGGTTCTTATGGGCGGTTTAAGAAAATACATTCCAATCACAAGAACTACTTTTTTATGGGGTACACTTTCTCTTTGTGGTATTCCACCTCTTGCTTGCTTCTGGTCCAAAGATGAAATCCTTAGTAATAGTTGGTTGTATTCGCCCTTTTTTGGAATAATAGCCTCCTTTACTGCAGGATTAACTGCCTTTTATATGTTTCGGATATATTTACTTACATTTGATGGGTATTTGCGTGTTCATTTTCAAAATTACAGTAGCACTAAAGAGAGTTCCTTGTATTCAATATCCTTATGGGGAAAAAGGATACCCAAAGGAGTGAATAGGGATTTCGTTTTATCAACAACGAAGAGTGGAGTTTCTTTTTTTTCACAAAATATACCAAAAATTCAAGGTAATACAAGAAATAGGATAGGATCCTTTACTACGTCTTTTGGGGCTAAAAAAACTTTTGCCTATCCGCATGAAACGGGAAATACTATGTTATTTCCTCTTCTTATATTACTACTTTTCACTTTGTTCATTGGATTCATAGGAATCTCTTTTGATAATGGAGGAATTGGTAATGGAATAGCAGAGTTAACCATATTATCAAAGTGGTTAACTCCCTCAATAAACTTTACCCAGGAAAGTTCTAATTCTTTTGTAAATTCATATGAATTTATTACTAATGCAATTTCTTCTGTAAGTCTAGCTATCTTTGGTTTATTCATAGCATATATCTTCTATGGATCCGCTTATTCTTTTTTTCAGAATTTGGATTTAATAAACTCTTTTTACAAAGGAAATCCTAAAAAAGAATTTTTAGATCAAGTAAAAAAAAATATATACAGTTGGTCATATAATCGTGGTTATATAGATATTTTCTATACTAGGGTCTTTACCCTCGGTATAAGAGGGTTAACCGAACTCACGGAGTTTTTTGATAAGGGTGTTATTGATGGAATTACCAATGGAGTGGGTCTTGCTAGTTTTTGTATAGGAGAGGAAATTAAATATGTAGGGGGAGGTCGAATCTCGTCTTATTTATTCTTTTTTTTATGTTATGTATCTGTGTTTTTATTCTTTTTTCTTTCTTAAGTTAAGGAATTTACAACAAGTCTCTTGCAAAAATAACTATCCTATCCCCTTTCTACAATCTCTCTATATCCTTGTTACATAAGGTAAGTATTGTATAATAGTTCGGTTTTCCGCGATTTTTTCCATTCCTCTGTGTAAATACCCTAATATGGGTTCACAATCAATAACATCCTCACCATCGAGAGTAACGATCAGTCGAAGAACACCATGCATTGATGGGTGTTGAGGGCCCATATTGACTATCATGAGATCTTTTCTTGTAAGCGGTAGACTCATATCCTTTCTTCCTTAATTCATTATTCCATGAAAATGGATTATTCCATGAATTCCTCAAAGCGAGGCTCATCAAAATGAAAAATCTAAGACTACTATAAGACTACTAAAAAAATAATAAAACAAGAAAAAAATTTGAACGATTAAATTACTGCTCCCGAATATTCAACTGACCGATTAATTTCTTATAACGTACTCTATTTTTCTTTGCCAAATAAGCCAGCAAACGTCGACGTTTTCCCAAAAGTCTTCGTAGACCTCTTTCCGATGAAAAATCTTTTTTGTGTAATTCCAAATGTGAAGCAAGTCTCCGTATCTTATTGGTGAAACTGAATACTTGAAATTCAACAGAACCCCTGTTTTCTTCTTTTTCTTCTTTAACCATAAATCCAAAAATTTTTCTACCTCCTTTCTTTTTCATGTATTTTTCTGATCAGGAAAAATACAAAATTATGTCAGTTATTTTGAAGTTATTCTAATCTCGTACACACACAAATTTGCAATTATTCATCTACTACTGGAATTTGGATTTATTTTATCGATGCAAATTGGATTTGGATAGAAGGGTACATTCTTTCTAATATTTTAGATAGAAGAAATGTTTCTTCTATCTAAAATATTAGAAAGAATTTTGCTGATTTATTTATTGCTATATGCAATTTATGGAATTGATACACCATTTAATTGATATCATTTAGCAAAATGAAACACAGCATATGCATCCATCTTTTGGCTCGAGAATTTCACGGGATAGAGATATGGTATAAGAAATAGACTATTAAGTAACTCTAAATGAATTGTGGATACATCTGTATCCTTAACATACTGAAACGATTGTCATTATTCGTATCAAACCAATAGCGATTCATACAAGCTAAATCTTCTAATCAATGGTGGGCCAATAATGAATTTTTTTGCATATGTATTAAGACGCTTGGCCTGATTTCGAAATTGTCCAGAGTTTTATATGTTGTTTTCATTGCAAAATGATGGGTCTCCTTCCATAACTTTCCAATTACGAGTACGAGAATTGAAAGACATGAAAATTCTCAATTCTCTACGGCGTCTAGTAGATAGAAACAAGAAAATCAGAAGAATCTTTCTCTCTATTCACTATCATTCCGCGTCTTCGACTTCTATTAGTTTCTTTTCTTCTTTAATGCAATAGCTATAGTTTGATATAAGAATCCATTTCTCAAAGTAATGGAAACCATTCTCTTATAGGAAATGGTTCGAAAATCGCTATTCTCCACCTTTTAGGTATCGTGAAAAGTGATACCTGTGAAGATCGTGCATTTCAGTCAAATTCAGATCCGTTTTTCGAGTCCATGATATAATATAACCAAATTGGATAGATCTTCCACCTGTTTAGCTAAGAAAGAATAGATACAGAGGTGGATAATAGATCGATATGAAGATCATGAGCTGCCCCATAATGAAATCGCCAGTAGTCGCGAATATCTCCTTCTTCCCTAATCCAAGATTGGAGAAAGAAGATCTAAGAGGGACCTATGGAGAATGTAGTCAGAAATCCATAATAGAGTCCGACCACAACGACCGAATTAATTATCCTCATCGAGAAACTTAGACTACTAAATAGAAAAGATTTGAAAATCATGGCATGGGTCTCCTTTTTTTCTTTCTTTAGAGTTTTCTATATGCACAATTTCTCGATGTTTCGATGAGAATTTCTTGACTTTCCATATATAGAAAGAGATAGACTATAAATGACATCTCTTATGTCAATAAGACCAAAGGGATGGATATTAAATGATAGGAAGTGCTAGGAAGTGAAATAGAATGAAATAGAGCCACTTTGGGCTTCCCTATGAAATGAGGCATGGAACGGAGCCACTACGA
>NW_028260368.1:5904525-5922025 GCF_056163025.1 Triticum urartu | reverse complement strand
ATAAGAAAACAGAAACCGAGGAAGAGGAAACCACAAGAGTGAAGACTAGTAGAGTCTCGTCTTTTGTCATTCTTTGCTCCTTTTTTCACTCAATGATTCCTTCGAATTTGCCGACCAAAAATTCTATATGTCTATTCTATCTATGATATTTCTATATATATAGAATATGATATCTAATATGACATCCGATTTGTCAAAGGGATTGGATTGGTGACTTACCCATTCAGTGACTTTGGCACTGGACGTTCCAAAAACGGGTACTATCGGATCGGGTGAATTAGAGAATAGACAGAGGTCCGTTGGCATTTCAGCCTTTCTTCTCCTTTCAGGGCCTATCCGAAAGAGAATCCAGTACCTCTTGGTCCTGAATATCAGAATAGGACGAACGAACCGGCCTCCGCGGATATCTTTGCTTCGGAACAAAACCCTGCAATCAAATAGATTGTCCCAAGGGCGCCATATTCTAGGAGCCCAAGTTATGCTATTGAAAATTCGTTCCTCTAGCAGTTCCGGTTTGAGCATTCCGTTCCCTTTTTCAAACTCCACTTCTTTTCATATAGCAATCCCTGATCAAAGAGAGAACAATATCCATTTCAAAACATTTCTAACAGATTCCTTAGTTCGGACCGACGAAGTAATGTCACTCGACTATTATCAACCTGACTGCAATCTTTTTCTGTCGGTAAGGATTGCACCAGAGCACCTTCTACTTCTAATAGGCCATGAACTATAGATAGAGAAGAATCATTCTGAGCGAGTACATAAGAAGCGATCCACTTTTTTTCATCGGTTCCAGGGGAAGACCAAAGATCTTGCGCGGCAGGTCCGCCAGAAAAACTCAAAAGAGAAAGAAGTCTCGTTAATCTCTTCATGCTCGTTCCAAGTTCGAAGTACCTTTTGGCCAAAGAAAAACCCGCTTCCTGACACGATTGCCTCTTTATCTTTATATAGATAGATTCTATGGGGTTATTACTTAGTAAGTCTATTTTGTACAAGAGCCCCTCCTATCTGATAGAAAAGGGTCCCATGATCCCGAGCCGATCTTACCTTGGCTCGCAAACCCCAAGTTTGTCTATGAAGAGCTAATCTAATTGTATTTTTTTCTAGAATGGATTTCTTATGTGGAATACTAATGGATAGGGCTTCGTTGCTAAGTGCTACAAGATCTAGTGCACTGGAACTCGTGGTTATGGACCCGAATCCTTTAGTATGGAACATTGTCTTTTCCAAGTAAAAACCCCTAGTATATGAAAGAATGAAAAGGTGCTTTCGTTCTTGTGGAATAAGAAGCCCTCGTACCTTAATGAAAGGAAAATCGTAATTTTCGTTAGGTATTTGACCAAATAGGATCGTCCAGTTCCTACAGAACCTATCACTAAAATACCCGATAGGGCTAAGCGGAACGAAAAGGGTTTTCCATGAGATGGTAAATGAAAACGATTAGTCCCACACGAGGTTTGGGAATAAGTGATTGTCTGATAATGAGCAAGGAATATACGTCTTTCTGCTAAAGAGGATCTATTAAACTCATAATTCATTAGATCCTTGTTATCAATGCCAACTAGGTATCATAAGTAAATGGATCCCGGTTGTTCAATCCTTTGATAACCAAGGTCATTCTTTGCTAAAGAGAAATGATCACTATGAGTCAGACTCAATAGAATTGGATCCATTCCAAATAGCGAGAATTAGGATTCTTGATCCCTCTCAATCTCTCTTTCAATTCGAGGATCCAGAGAGGTGTTTTCATAGTCATCTCCGAATATTTGCCATCTCGGAATATTTTCGATTTCATTTTTCTATGATATGTCTTTCTATATGAAAATTGGTTATTTACGATGTACGATGATCCCTGTTAAGCATCCATGGCTGAATGGTTAAAGCGCCCAACTCATAATTGGTAAATTTGCGGGTTCAATTCCTGCTGGATGCACACGAACGGGAACATTCCATAAGTCTATTGGAACTGGCTCTCTTATCCATGGAATCTCATCCATCATCCATACATAACGAATTGGTATGGTATATTCATACCATAACATAAGAACAATAAGAACTCGAATTCTTATCGATACTGGAACTCAGAGCATAGGAGGGAAAGTCGATTTATGGATGGAATCAAATACGCAGTATTTACAGAAAAAAGTCTTCGTTTATTGGGAAAGAATCAATATACTTTTAATGTCGAATCGGGATTCACTAAGACAGAAATAAAGCATTGGGTCGAACTCTTCTTTGGTGTTAAGGTGGTAGCTGTGAATAGCCATCGACTACCTGGAAAAGGTAGAAGAATAGGACCTATTCTGGGCCATACAATGCATTACAGACGTATGATCATTACCCTTCAACCGGGTTATTCTATTCCACTTCTAGATAGAGAAAAAAACTAAAGGAGAATACTTAATAATACGGCGAAACATTTATACAAAACACCTATCCCGAGCACACGCAAGGGAACCGTAGACAGGCAAGTGAAATCCAATCCACGAAATAATTTGATCCATGGACGGCACCGTTGTGGTAAAGGTCGTAATTCCAGAGGAATCATTACCGCAAGGCATAGAGGGGGAGGTCATAAGCGCCTATACCGTAAAATAGATTTTCGACGGAATCAAAAAGACATATCTGGTAGAATCGTAACCATAGAATACGACCCTAATCGAAATGCATACATTTGTCTCATACACTATGGGGATGGTGAGAAGAGATATATTTTACATCCCAGAGGGGCTATAATTGGAGATACTATTGTTTCTGGTACAAAAGTTCCTATATCAATGGGAAATGCCCTACCTTTGAGTGCGGTTTGAACTATTGATTTACGTAATTGGAAGTAACCAATTAGGTTTACGACGAAACCTAGAAATCGATCACTGATCCAATTTGACTACCTCTACGGGATAGACCTCAACAGAAAACTGTTGAGTAACGGCAGCAAGTGATTGAGTTCAGTAGTTCCTCATAGAAAATTATTGGCTCTAGAGATATGGTAATATGGAGAAGACAAAATTGTTTGAAGCACGCACAGAACCGGAAGCGCCCCTTGTTTCAAAGAGAGGAGGACGGGTTATTCACATTTAATTTGATGGTCAGAGGCAAATTGAAAGCTAAGCAGTGGTAATTAAGACCCCCGGGGGAAAATAGGGATGTCTCCTACGTTACCCATAATATGTGGAAGTATCGACGTAATTTCATAGAGTCATTCGATCTGAATGCTACATGAAGAACATAAGCCAGATGACGGAACGCAGAGACCTAGGATGTAGAAGATCATAACATGAGCGATTCGGCAGATTTGGATTCCTTTCCTATATATCCACTCATGTGGTACTTCATCATATGATTCATATAAGATCCATCTGTCTAGAGATCGTCATATACATCTAGAAAGCCGTATGCTTTGGAAGAAGCTTGTACAGTTTGGGAAGGGGTTTTTTGAGAGAAAAGAAGAATCTACTTCAACCGATATGCCCTTAGGCACGGCCATGCATAACATAGAAATCACACGTGGAAGGGGTGGGCAATTAGCTAGAGCAGCAGGTGCTGTAGCGAAACTCATTGCAAAAGAGGGTAAATCGGCCACTTTAAGATTACCATCTGGGGAGGTCCGTTTAGTATCCCAAAACTGCTTAGCAACAGTCGGACAAGTGGGTAATGTTGGGGTGAACCAAAAAAGTTTGGGTAGAGCCGGATCTAAGTGTTGGCTAGGTAAACGCCCCGTAGTAAGAGGGGTAGTTATGAACCCTGTGGACCACCCCCATGGGGGCGGTGAAGGGAAAGCTCCCATTGGTAGAAAAAAACCCACAACCCCTTGGGGTTATCCTGCGCTTGGAAGAAGAACTAGGAAAAGGAAAAAATATAGCGATAGTTTTATTCTTCGTCGCCGTAAGTAAATACGTAACTAGGAATATGGAAAATTGCATTTTTGGAATTTGCAATAATGCGATGGGCGAACGACGGGAATTGAACCCGCGCATGGTGGATTCACAATCCACTGCCTTGATCCACTTGGCTACATCCGCCCCTTATCCAGCTAAAGGATTTTTTTCTTTTTTCCATTGATCATTATTCTATTTATTCTGACCTCCGTACTTCGATCGAGATATTGGACATAGAATGCCACTCTTTAAAAAGGAAAAAAGGAGTAATCAGCTGTGACACGAAAAAAAACGAATCCTTTTGTAGCTCATCATTTATTGGCAAAGATAGAAAAGGTCAATATGAAGGAGGAGAAAGAAACAATAGTAACGTGGTCCCGGGCATCTAGCATTCTACCCACAATGGTTGGCCATACAATCGCGATTCATAATGGAAAGGAACATATACCTATTTACATAACAAATCCTATGGTAGGTCGCAAATTGGGGGAATTCGTGCCTACTCGGCATTTCACGAGTTATGAAAATGCAAGAAAGGATACTAAATCTCGTCGTTAACTGAATTCTGAATAGAAAGATTAAGAAGAAAAAAAGATTCAAAATAAAGACAGAAATACCCAATATCTTGCTAGAACAAGATATTGGGTATTTCTGTCTTCAAAAATTCTTATATGTTAGCAGAAAAACCTTATCCATTAATAGATGGAACTTCAACAGCAGCTAAGTCTAGAGGGAAGTTGTGAGCATTACGTTCGTGCATTACTTCCATACCAAGGTTAGCACGGTTGATGATATCAGCCCAAGTATTAATAACGCGACCTTGACTATCAACTACAGATTGGTTGAAATTGAAACCATTTAGGTTGAAAGCCATAGTACTAATACCTAAAGCAGTGAACCAGATTCCTACTACAGGCCAAGCAGCCAAGAAGAAGTGTAAAGAACGAGAGTTGTTGAAACTAGCATATTGGAAGATTAATCGGCCAAAATAACCATGAGCAGCCACAATATTATAAGTTTCTTCCTCTTGACCAAATTTGTAACCCTCATTAGCGGATTCATTTTCAGTAGTTTCCCTGATCAAACTAGAGGTTACCAAGGAACCATGCATAGCACTGAATAGGGAACCGCCGAATACACCAGCTACACCTAACATGTGGAATGGATGCATAAGGATGTTGTGCTCTGCCTGGAATACAATCATAAAGTTGAAAGTACCAGAGATTCCTAAAGGCATACCATCAGAAAAGCTTCCTTGACCAATAGGGTAAATCAAGAAAACAGCAGTAGCAGCTGCAACAGGAGCTGAATATGCAACAGCAATCCAAGGACGCATACCCAGACGGAAACTAAGTTCCCACTCACGACCCATATAACAAGCTACACCAAGTAAGAAGTGTAGAACAATTAGCTCATAAGGACCACCATTGTATAACCACTCATCAACAGATGCAGCTTCCCAAATTGGGTAAAAGTGCAATCCGATCGCCGCAGAAGTAGGGATAATAGCACCAGAGATAATATTGTTTCCATAAAGTAAAGAACCAGAAACAGGCTCACGAATACCATCAATATCTACTGGAGGGGCAGCGATGAAGGCGATAATAAATACAGAAGTTGCGGTCAATAAGGTAGGGATCATCAAAACACCGAACCATCCGATGTAAAGACGATTTTCAGTGCTAGTTATCCAGTTGCAGAAGCGACCCCACAGGCTTGTACTTTCGCGTCTCTCTAAAATTGCAGTCATGGTAAGATCTTGGTTTATTCAAATTGCAAGGACTCCCAAGCACACGTATTAACTAGAATATAGATAATAGAAGGCTTGTTATTTAACAGTATAACATAGACTATATACCAATGTCAACCAAGTCAGCCCAAAGATTAGCTATCCATATAACTAAATTAACCAAACCAATAATTTTGTATTTGTAAATGAAGTGAGTCAAAGTGAAAAACTTTGATGGGTCTTTTCTATATGGGTTGCCCGGGACTCGAACCCGGAACTAGTCGGATGGAGTAGATAATTCTTCCTTGTTACAATAGAGAAAAATCCCTCCCCAAATCGTGCTTGCATTTTTCATTGCACACGACTTTCCCTATGTAGAAATAGCCAATTTCTATTCCAAAGAGGAAGTTCTACTAATTTTTTTAATTAGTAAGTTGATTCACCTACTCTTTATTATAATAAAAAGAACATTTCAGAATGAAAAATAGAAAAGTTTTTTCTTGATCATTTATCAACCCTTTCCTGTTTCTTAATTTCGTCTAATGATTAATTAAGAGGGTTGACCAGGTCATTGATACGTATAATATCCAAATACCAAATACGCTCAGTGTGTGATCCACAGAAAGAAAAAAGAGTTGTTTTGGTGAACATCAAAGAAAAAACTTGCTCTTCTTCCATAAAAAATTCTTCTAAAAATGCCGAACCCAATCGTTGCATAAAAGTTCGTACCGTGCTTTTATGTTTACGAGCTAAAGTTCTAGCACATGAAAGTCGAAGTATATACTTTAGTCGATACAAAGTCCGTTTTTTCGAAGATCCACTATGATAATGAAAAAGATTTCTACATATCCGACCAAATCGATCAAGAATATCCCAATCTGATAAATCTGTCCAAATGGGTTTACTAATAGGATGCCCCGATCCAGTACAAAATTGAGCTTTTGATAAGTATCCTATGAGGAGAGTAGCGGGGACTATGGTATCGAATTTTTTCATTCGAGTATCTATTAGAAATGAATTCTCCAGCATTTGATTCCTTACTAACAAAGAACTTTTTTGTACACTTGAAAGGTACCCCATAAAATCGAAGCAAGAGTTTGCTAATTGGTTTATATGGATTCTTCGCGGCTGAGTCCAAAAACAGAAATAATATTGCCAGAAATTGATAAGGTAGCATTTCCATTTCTTCTTCAAAAAAAAAGTGCCTTTTGATGCAAGAATTGCCTTTCCTTGATATCGAACATAATGCATAAGAGGATCCATAAAGAACCATAGGGTTTTCCGAGAAAAACCAGGGTACATTATCCCAAAATGTTCCATCTTCCTAGAAAAGTGGATTCGTTCCAGAAAAGTTCCAGAAGATGCTAATGGTAAGCAAGAAGATTGTTTACGAAGAAACAACAAAAAAAATTCATATTCTGATACATAAGAGTTATATAGGAATTGAAATAGTCTTTTATTTTCTTTTTGAAAAAAAAAAATGGATTTCATTGAAGTAATAAAACTATTCCAATTCGAATAATAGTTGAGAAAGAATCGCAATAAATGCAAAGATGGAACATCTTGGATACGGTATTGAAGGAGTTGAACCAGGATTTCCAAATGGATAGGATAGGGTATTTCTATATGTGATAGATAATCCAAATGCAAAAATTTGTCTTCTAAAAAGGGAAATATTGAATGAATAGAGCGTAAATTCTGAAACTTTGGTATTTCTTTTTCTTTCAGACAAAAAAATTCCCGTAGCGAGAATGGGATTTCCACAACGATCGCAAACCCTTCAGATAGAATCTGAGAATAAAACTCAGAATAAAAATAATTTTTGTAATCCAATAATCGATCTTGGTTAGGATGATTAACCGAGTTATCCAAAAAATTCTGCTGATACATTCGAATAATTAAACGTTTCACAAGTAGTGAACTAAATTTCTTGTTATTACAACTAACAACTATTTCCACAGGTTCAGAACCATTTAATCCATAATGGTGGGCAAATGCATAAATATATTCCTGAAAGAGAAGTGGGTAGACAAAGTATTGTTGACGAGATTTATGTTTTTCTGAATACCCTTCGAATTTTTCCATTTGTATTTCTACTTGAATCAGAGAGAAGAAGCATTTCTCGGTTTATCGAATGATGATACATAGTGCAATATGGTCAGAACAGGGTGTTGCATTTTTAATACAAACCCTGGAAAGAAAGGGAGTCTAATCCACAGATCTTTTTCTGCTCCTTTTCTACCCAATTAGTTTATGTTTGTTCTAATTAAAAAAAAAGAACAGAACAAGTTTTTTATTTTTGCAGGCCAATCGCTCTTTTGACTTTGGAATACAGCCTCTTTATCAATATACTGCTTCTTTTACACATTCAATCCATAACATCCCTTATTCAATCCATAATCAAGAATAATTAGGATTTCTAAAAAAAAAAAGAAAAAATAAAGGGTCCACTCATAGGAAAACCCAACCTTTCCCCGCATCCGGCACTAATCTATTTTTAACGTCTAATTAGAGCGGGGAATCATTCCAATTAGGAAGTTCAGCTCGTTGCTTTTTATTTTACCAGAATTGGAGCCAGGCTCTATCCATTTATTCATTAGACCCAGAAAATCGTAATTTTGGATTCCATTCAAAAAAGATTGATTTTATTACGACATGCTATTTTTTCCATTCATTACCTTTGAGGATCAGTCGTGGTCTTCTAGACTCTACCAAGAGTCTGGACGAATTTGTTGTTTCATCCAAATGTGTAAAAGATCATAGTCGCACTTAAAAGCCGAGTACTCTACCATTGAGTTAGCAACCCAGATAAAAAAAGGATCTTAGATACGATCGAAATCCAAAAATCAATGGAATTACACCGCGCGCTTCTGTCAAAACATTGAACTAGCAAGACATCAAAAGATTTTTTTTATCGACCATGAAAAACACTCAAATGCCAAAACGAACAGGTCCGGTGAAATTCCACTAAAGTAAAGTTAAAAAAAGAGCGACCCTAATCACGATGGCCAAATTCTCCTTATTTTTAGCGATTTTTATTAACAAAAAATATATATTATAAAAAATATATATTATATTGTATGAGAATACATGCAAGAGGAACACCCTTATCATTTGAGCGAAGTGTAGGCGGAAAAATTGAATATGGAGTGAGGATAAAGAGACCCATCTATCTACAAATTCTATTTGTTCAATAGACCTTTGTCAATGGAAATACAATGGTAAGAAAACAAATTAGATAGAAAAAGTAAATAAAATAGGGGCTTATGTTGGATTGGCACGATATAATATAAATCCAAATAGGATTAAAAAAGAGGTAAATTGTGTCTAAATAATTAGACAACTAGGAATACTAATAATCTTCTCCTATCCTATTTTTTGATTCATTTAGTTCTTCAATTAACTCAAAGTTCTTTCTTTTTCTTTAAAGAATTCTGCCTTCCTTAAAATATCATAAACAGTTCTTGTTGGTTGAGCACCCTTTTCAAGGAAATAGAGAATAGCTGGAACATTTAAACAAGTTTGATTCTTTATCGGATCATAAAAACCTACTTTTTGAAGATCTCTTCCTTCTCTTCGAGATCGAACATCAATTGCAACGATTCGATAGACAGCTTATTGGGATAGATGTAGATAAACAACGCCCCCCCCTAGAAACGTATATGAGGTTTTCTCCTCATACGGCTCGAGAAAATGATTCGAATTTCTGTCGATAATAATAGAAATTAGACTATGACGTGCATTAATTTCCTTACAGAAAAAACAAATTTCATTTATACTCATGACTCAAGTGGGCTAATTTTGCCTGACAAACTTCGAAGGCAAAATCCTTCCAAAATTTTTGAGTCGTCTTTAAACTCTTTTCTTTGTCTCATTTCGAACGAATTGACTTTTATTCCTTATTCTAATCCAACTCTGTTGTTGAGACAATTGAAAATTGTGTTTACTTGTTCTGGAATCCTTTATCTTTGATTTGTGAAATCCTTGGGTTTAGACATTACTTCGGGAATTCCTATTTTTTTCTTTCAAAAGAGTAGCAACATACCCTTTTTTCTTATTTCCTTCGATAAAGCATTTATCTCTTCTATAGAAATCTAATAAGAGGGATTGATTCTGATATACTTTTATTGGACTTTCTTCTTATTTTAACCTTTCGATTTATTTCTATATTAAGGATAGACTGACAAAGTTGGCCTAATTTATTAGTTTTCACTAACCCTAGATTCTTTCCCTTGATAAAAAAAATTCTGTCCTCTCGAGCTCCATCGTGTACTATGTTACTTAAACCCAGCGCAAATTTGGTTCGGAACGAATAGAACAGGCTATGTCGAGCCAAGAGCATTTTCATTACTATGGAAAATGATGGATAGCAAAATCCACAATCGATCATGTCCTTCAAGTCGCACGTTGCTTTCTACCACATCGTTTTAAACGAAGTTTTACCATAACAAACATTCCTCTTTTCATTGCAAAGTGGTATAGAGAATTGATCCAATATGGATGGAATCATGAATAGTCATTGGTTTAGTTTTTTTATACTAATTAAAACTTGCTATCTATGGAGCAATATGGATAAAAGAAAGTAAGTATTTATCCGGGAAGCCTCCGCCAAGATCCAATTTATTTAAACCCATATTAAAATTCTATCATATGAATGAAACATAGTTTGAAAAAGACGACTAAACAAGTTTGCTTAAAACTTATTTATTCTTAAATTTCCACCCTCAACGGATGGCTCGAGATGATCAATCTTGAAGTGAGAAAAGAAGGATTGACTCTTCCTCAATAAATAAACTATCAACCTCCAAAAAAGTTTAATTAATTTAATTACTAGAATTAGAATTCTAGTAGTAATATATTTTTTCAGTACCAAAAACAATTAACTATAATAACTAAATAAACTATTCCAATGAAAAGATTGAAAGTTTTTGGTAGTTATAGAATTCTCGTACTTCTTCAACTCGAATACCAAAAGGAAGAAAAAAATATGACTAAGTGATTTTATAGTAGAGGCATATCCTGAATGTGCTTGATAGATCCCATTTTTTCATGAAAATAAAGATAGTCAATTTGACTGGACTTAAGACTTTATTATGTTTTCTGAGAAAGAATAAGATATCATTATTCTCTTTAATAAACTTTTGTCTCGTACGGAATACTATATGATTTCACCGTTTGTTTCATCAGAAACAATCTGGGACGGAAGGATTCGAACCTCCGAGTAACGGGACCAAAACCCGCTGCCTTACCACTTGGCCACGCCCCATTTCGGGTTTTATGCGACACTAATAAACACTAGTATGTTTATTTGTTATTCGTCAATACCATTTCAATTACATAAAAAAGGAGGGATATTCTCTTGCTAGTATTCTACACATGCGGATAATATAGAATCAAAAAAATGCATTGATCATTACATGGAATTCTATTAAGATATTATATGAAAGTCGAATTTATTCCACTCTCATTTGAGAGTGCGAATACAAGGAGGTATTTTGTGTTTGGGAAAGTCCGAAGAAAAAAGATTTTGAATCTGCCTTTTCCTTCTTTCCCTTAAAAAAATAACTCAAGAAAAATCCAATTATTTACTCTACAAGAATGAAATGCTTGTTATGCCTAATATACTTAGTTTAACCTGTATCTGTTTTAATTCTGTTCTTTATCCTACTAGTTTTTTCTTTGCCAAATTACCCGAAGCTTATGCTATTTTCAATCCAATCGTGGATATTATGCCTGTTATACCTCTATTCTTTTTTCTATTAGCCTTTGTTTGGCAAGCTGCTGTAAGTTTTCGATGAAATCTTTAGTACTCTGTATGCCAAATTGAATGATGTGTTCATTCCAAAAAAATTTTAAAATGGGTAAAAGCCGAGAAGTTTTATATTTTTATATTATGAACCTTCGATTCTAAAATTTAAATTCTTCTACATTGAATGGGTAGCTACAGCAATAAATTTGGATCAGCCTTTCTACTCCCCTGCACCTAGGTTGAGCAGGTACCTAAAGGTACCTACACAATACCTAACCACCTAACCCTATTTTTGCTATTGATAAGAGTGCTTATTATAAAAGAATTCTTGCAATTTTTTTCAAGAATTCTTTTTTGCATTTTTAGGTATAAAAAAAAACCATCCTAGTGGATCCGTGTGGTAAGGAAAAACTGGTAATCTATTCCTTAAAAAAAAATCTTGGAGATTATGTAATGCTTACTCTCAAACTTTTTGTTTATACAGTAGTGATATTCTTTGTTTCACTCTTTATCTTTGGATTCTTATCTAATGACCCAGGACGGAATCCTGGACGCGAGGAGTAAAAATTCAGTTTTTTTTTTTCTTATTGGATTTGTTTCGTACATTTATCTATGAGAAAATCCGGGGGTCAGAATTCTTTCCAATTCGAAAGTCCCAAATGATCCAAGGGAGCGGAAAGAGAGGGATTCGAACCCTCGGTACAAAAAAATTGTACAACGGATTAGCAATCCGCCGCTTTAGTCCACTCAGCCATCTCTCCACGTTCCAAAGCGAAAGGTTTCCGTGATATGATATAGGCAAGAAATAAGAAATAACGGTTGCAAAAAACCCCTTTTTTTTCTTTCAAAAGTCTATAAAAATTATATTGCCAATTCCATTTTAATTATATTCTTTTTTCTTAATGTTAATAAAAAAAGAAGAAAATTCTTGTTTTTTCTTTCTAAAAATCGATATTGGCCGAGAGACAATCAAATAGATTTTCTCTTTAGCGGGCATTTCCATATAGGACTTGTTATAATTATAATAAAACAAGCAGGTTATATAAAAAAAACGCTTTTTTTGTCGATTATTTATCAAGAAAGCAAAAAGGGTTCTTATCAAATCCACCATAAAATTGGAAAGAAGCATAAAGTAAGTAGACCTGACTCCTTTAATGATGCCTCTATCCGCTATTCTGATATATAAATTCGATGTAGATGAAATTGTATAAGCGAATTTTTTTTATTTCCTTAGACTTAGACCGCGCAAGACAAGAATTTTTCGCTATTTACGATTTCATATTCTTGTTACTAGATGTTCTATAGGAATAAGAAGAAATCGCAACTCCTTTGCGCTACACATAAAATTGGATTTCGAAGGTCCATTTTTTTTTTTCAGAATCCTCTATTATTTTAGTTCTTCCACCCATGCAATAGAGAGGGAATGGGAAAAGAAGGGTTACTTTTATTTGCATTTTTCCCTTAAAAGATAGACTTTGAAATAGGAGTCTTGGAATAATGCTGAATTCAAAGGTTTATTTCTTTCTATAGTATAAGAAAAACAATTTATTTCTATTTCTATAGTATAAGAAAAACAAATAAATAGTATAAGAAAAACAAATCGAATCAAATTCATGGATTTACCACGACCTCGGTTGTGACTGTGACTCCATAGATAAAAATGGGAAATTTCTCTCTTCGAGACCATTGAAAAAGGGCATTGAACGAGAAAGAAATCGTCCACAGATAATAAAACTATCATATGCCTTGGAAAGTGATATGAGGTGCTCGGAAATGGTTGAAGTAATTGAATAGGAGGATCACTATGACTATAGCCCTTGGTAGAATTCCTAAAGAAGAAAATGATCTATTTGATACTATGGATGACTGGTTACGAAGGGACCGTTTCGTTTTTGTAGGATGGTCTGGCCTATTGCTCTTTCCTTGTGCTTATTTCGCTTTAGGGGGTTGGTTTACAGGGACAACTTTTGTAACTTCTTGGTATACCCATGGATTGGCTAGTTCCTATTTGGAAGGTTGTAATTTCTTAACCGCAGCAGTTTCTACCCCTGCCAATAGTTTAGCACACTCTTTGTTGCTACTATGGGGGCCCGAAGCACAAGGAGATTTTACTCGTTGGTGTCAATTAGGCGGTCTATGGACTTTTGTAGCTCTCCACGGGGCTTTTGCACTAATAGGTTTCATGTTACGCCAATTTGAACTTGCTCGGTCTGTTCAATTGCGGCCTTATAATGCAATCTCATTCTCTGGTCCAATTGCTGTTTTTGTTTCTGTATTCCTTATTTATCCACTGGGGCAATCTGGTTGGTTCTTTGCGCCGAGTTTTGGCGTAGCAGCGATATTTCGATTCATCCTTTTCTTCCAAGGATTTCATAATTGGACGTTGAACCCATTTCATATGATGGGAGTTGCCGGAGTATTAGGTGCGGCTCTGCTATGCGCTATTCATGGAGCGACCGTAGAAAACACTCTATTTGAGGACGGTGATGGTGCAAATACCTTCCGTGCTTTTAACCCAACTCAAGCTGAAGAAACTTATTCAATGGTCACTGCTAACCGCTTTTGGTCCCAAATCTTTGGTGTTGCTTTTTCCAATAAACGTTGGTTACATTTCTTTATGCTATTTGTACCCGTCACCGGTTTATGGATGAGTGCTATTGGCGTAGTTGGCTTGGCTCTGAACTTACGTGCCTATGACTTTGTTTCCCAGGAAATCCGTGCAGCGGAAGATCCTGAATTTGAGACTTTCTACACCAAAAATATTCTTTTAAACGAGGGTATTCGTGCGTGGATGGCAGCTCAGGATCAGCCTCATGAAAATCTTATATTCCCTGAGGAGGTTCTACCACGTGGAAACGCTCTTTAATGGAACTTTCGTTTTAGCTGGTCGTGACCAAGAAACCACCGGCTTTGCTTGGTGGGCTGGGAATGCCAGACTTATCAATTTGTCCGGTAAACTGCTTGGAGCTCATGTAGCTCATGCCGGATTAATCGTATTCTGGGCCGGAGCAATGAACCTATTTGAAGTGGCCCATTTCGTACCAGAAAAGCCCATGTATGAACAAGGGTTGATTTTACTTCCACACTTAGCTACTCTAGGTTGGGGAGTAGGGCCAGGGGGGGAAGTTCTAGATACTTTTCCGTACTTTGTATCTGGCGTACTTCACCTAATTTCCTCCGCAGTCTTAGGCTTCGGTGGCATTTATCACGCGCTTCTGGGACCCGAGACTCTTGAGGAATCTTTTCCATTCTTTGGTTATGTCTGGAAAGATAGAAATAAAATGACTACAATTTTGGGTATTCACTTAATTTTGTTAGGTCTAGGTGCTTTTCTTCTAGTACTCAAGGCTCTTTATTTTGGCGGTGTATATGATACCTGGGCCCCTGGGGGGGGAGATGTAAGAAAAATTACCAATTTGACCCTTAGTCCCAGTGTTATATTTGGTTATTTACTAAAATCTCCTTTTGGTGGAGAAGGGTGGATTGTTAGTGTAGATGATTTAGAAGATATAATTGGTGGGCATGTATGGTTGGGTTTTATTTGTGTATTTGGCGGAATTTGGCATATTTTAACCAAACCCTTCGCATGGGCTCGCCGTGCATTTGTATGGTCTGGAGAAGCTTACTTGTCTTATAGTTTAGCTGCTTTATCTGTCTTTGGTTTTATCGCTTGTTGTTTTGTATGGTTCAATAATACAGCTTATCCGAGTGAGTTTTATGGACCCACCGGGCCAGAAGCTTCTCAAGCTCAAGCATTTACTTTTCTAGTTAGAGACCAGCGTCTTGGAGCTAATGTGGGATCCGCTCAAGGACCCACAGGTTTAGGTAAATATCTAATGCGTTCCCCAACTGGGGAGGTTATCTTTGGAGGGGAAACTATGCGTTTTTGGGACCTTCGTGCTCCATGGTTAGAACCTCTAAGGGGCCCCAACGGTTTGGACTTGAGTAGGTTGAAAAAAGACATACAACCTTGGCAAGAACGACGCTCAGCAGAATATATGACCCACGCTCCTTTAGGCTCTTTAAATTCCGTGGGTGGCGTAGCTACCGAGATCAATGCAGTTAATTATGTCTCTCCTAGAAGTTGGTTATCAACTTCTCATTTTGTTCTAGGATTCTTCTTTTTTGTGGGCCATTTATGGCATGCAGGAAGAGCCCGAGCTGCTGCAGCAGGTTTTGAAAAGGGAATCGATCGTGATTTGGAACCTGTTCTTTACATGAACCCTCTTAACTAAGATTTTCTTATTTATACCTGTTCTACTTTTTTTCTGTTCTGGCTCGGTTATTCCATCTAGCCGAGCCATTCATTCCTTTTTATGAAAGAAAGATAAGGGACAGAAAAAAAAAATAAATAAAAATGAAAGAAACAAACGTATTCAATAAGCAAAAGGAGAGAGAGGGATTCGAACCCTCGATAGTTCCTAGAACTATACCGGTTTTCAAGACCGGAGCTATCAACCACTCAGCCATCTCTCCACAGCCTAATCCTTATTTTACTCCTACAAATAGAACATAGCCATATAAAAAATAAAAAGATTTATTAGCCTCTAGAAAGATATCAGATACAAGTTCCTTTTCGATATATCTCTGTATACTGTATACACGGATACAGGATCCGCTATACCCGCTTGTGAAATAAAGAGTAAATAATCTCTTCTCACCCCCATATCCAAATAAAAAAGCGGTTTAAGTAATAAATTTGAATTAAAGAGAAGAATCAATGGATTCATGATTAAACCCCTCCTACTTCTTGTATTTTTTTACAATTTTGGTTTAAGTGAGGGATCAAATATGTAGTCAACTTTATTTGATGGTAGCTTGGAGGATTAGAAATATGACTATTGCTTTCCAATTAGCTGTTTTTGCATTAATTGCGACTTCCTCAGTCTTAGTAATTAGTGTACCCCTTGTATTTGCTTCTCCTGATGGTTGGTCAAATAATAAAAATGTTGTATTTTCCGGTACATCATTATGGATTGGACTAGTCTTTCTCGTAGCTATTCTGAATTCTCTCATTTCTTAAATGAAATTTGGTTAATATTTATTAACCCCATAAAAAAGAAATAATAAAGGCCATTTCTTCTAAAAAATTAGAATAGTGAGACGTATTAAAACGCAATTTGCGTTCCGAATTGCTAGCTCTTCTCTTTCAGTATTATGAAATTCCATTCCCATTAGAATATTCATTGACAGATAATAAAAAAAGGAAAACTCTAATATAATAGAAAATGAAATGAAACGGTCGACCCAGACATAGAAGGTCGACCCAGGCGGATATACGCTATAAAATATATACCGTAGCGAGCGTAGTTCAATGGTAAAATATCTCCTTGCCAAGGAGAAGATACGGGTTCGATTCCCGCCGCTCGCCCGCTTAATTTATCAAAGTACTATGATAAAAAGTTTAGTCTAGTTAACTGTTTAACTACTTATATTAAATTAAGTATTAATTAGGTGTTAGTCTAGTGCCGTATCCCTTACTATCTTACCCTTCCTTTGCATCCCACTCAAAAAAAGAGGGCGCTCCAGAGGCAGAAATAGAACTCGCCAACAGAGCTCCAAAAATTGGGTATTAACTGAGACAAACAACGGGCAAACTTTTTTTAAAGGGAAGGGAGAGGTAGACTGTCCCTTTCGTTTCATTTTTATTTTCTGCAGGGTAGGGAGAGGCCTTGCGCCTTCTTTTTTTGAAGGCAAGTGACTTCGCAAACTGCTCAATTTTGCCCTCTAGGGCCGGGAACTAATGAATAAAAAAGGGTTGGATACGCCCCTCTACCATACATATCTAGAGAAATAGAATAGTCCTTTTATACAGACTGCTAAGTGCGGAGACGGGAATCGAACCCGTGACCTCAAGGTTATGAGCCTCGTGAGCTACCAAACTGCTCTACTCCGCTCTGGAGTACCAGAAACTGGTGGACAAAAAAGGCTTGAATACAAGCCTCTAACATGTCTAGACAAATAGAATACTCCTTTTATACAGAATGGAGCGGGTAGCGGGAATCGAACCCGCATCGTTAGCTTGGAAGGCTAGGGGTTATAGTCGACGTTGGTTGATTATTTTTAACGTCTCTAATTCAAAACCGAACATGAAATTTTGATTTCATTCGGCTCCTTTATGGATATTCTCACCACTTAACATCT
>NW_028260368.1:5862165-5904025 GCF_056163025.1 Triticum urartu | reverse complement strand
AAATAGACTAAATATATATAGCCTGAACGATCCTAAAAATCCCTCGCAGGAGATAATAAAGAACCCAAAGCAGATGGTATCCTACTGCAAGGGTGGTCTTAAGAATCCAAAAGAGGTTGCTCAGAAGAGATAGATGTATCCCAACCTCTATTGCTCTCGCGTAAAGACTTTTTTTTTACGCGACAGGAAAAAGTGACTACGAATTCCCCTTTTTGTTTGCGAATCCCTGTTTGTATCCTTTGAGCGCACGCCCATTAAGTAGCGATCAAATCAAGGAAATCGATCAAACGATCCCCGTGCCAGCCCAAATCATGATCTTCACCAACTTGGATTTGGTTCTCTCGCGAAAATCGCGAGTTGCAGAGATGAGAACCATGAAAAGCAAGATCCCGAATAAGAAAACAGAAACCGAGGAAGAGGAAACCACAAGAGTGAAGACTAGTAGAGTCTCGTCTTTTGTCATTCTTTGCTCCTTTTTCACTCAATGATTCCTTCGAATTTGCCGACCAAAAATTCTATATGTCTATTCTATCTATGATATTTCTATATATATAGAATATGATATCTAATATGACATCCGATTTGTCAAAGGGATTGGATTGGTGACTTACCCATTCAGTGACTTTGGCACTGGACGTTCCAAAAACGGGTACTATCGGATCGGGTGAATTAGAGAATAGACAGAGGTCCGTTGGCATTTCAGCCTTTCTTCTCCTTTCAGGGCCTATCCGAAAGAGAATCCAGTACCTCTTGGTCCTGAATATCAGAATAGGACGAACGAACCGGCCTCCGCGGATATCTTTGCTTCGGAACAAAACCCTGCAATCAAATAGATTGTCCCAAGGGCGCCATATTCTAGGAGCCCAAGTTATGCTATTGAAAATTCGTTCCTCTAGCAGTTCCGGTTTGAGCATTCCGTTCCCTTTTTCAAACTCCACTTCTTTTCATATAGCAATCCCTGATCAAAGAGAGAACAATATCCATTTCAAAACATTTCTAACAGATTCCTTAGTTCGGACCGACGAAGTAATGTCACTCGACTATTATCAACCTGACTGCAATCTTTTTCTGTCGGTAAGGATTGCACCAGAGCACCTTCTACTTCTAATAGGCCATGAACTATAGATAGAGAAGAATCATTCTGAGCGAGTACATAAGAAGCGATCCACTTTTTTTCATCGGTTCCAGGGGAAGACCAAAGATCTTGCGCGGCAGGTCCGCCAGAAAAACTCAAAAGAGAAAGAAGTCTCGTTAATCTCTTCATGCTCGTTCCAAGTTCGAAGTACCTTTTGGCCAAAGAAAAACCCGCTTCCTGACACGATTGCCTCTTTATCTTTATATAGATAGATTCTATGGGGTTATTACTTAGTAAGTCTATTTTGTACAAGAGCCCCTCCTATCTGATAGAAAAGGGTCCCATGATCCCGAGCCGATCTTACCTTGGCTCGCAAACCCCAAGTTTGTCTATGAAGAGCTAATCTAATTGTATTTTTTTCTAGAATGGATTTCTTATGTGGAATACTAATGGATAGGGCTTCGTTGCTAAGTGCTACAAGATCTAGTGCACTGGAACTCGTGGTTATGGACCCGAATCCTTTAGTATGGAACATTGTCTTTTCCAAGTAAAAACCCCTAGTATATGAAAGAATGAAAAGGTGCTTTCGTTCTTGTGGAATAAGAAGCCCTCGTACCTTAATGAAAGGAAAATCGTAATTTTTCGTTAGGTATTTGACCAAATAGGATCGTCCAGTTCCTACAGAACCTATCACTAAAATACCCGATAGGGCTAAGCGGAACGAAAAGGGTTTTCCATGAGATGGTAAATGAAAACGATTAGTCCCACACGAGGTTTGGGAATAAGTGATTGTCTGATAATGAGCAAGGAATATACGTCTTTCTGCTAAAGAGGATCTATTAAACTCATAATTCATTAGATCCTTGTTATCAATGCCAACTAGGTATCATAAGTAAATGGATCCCGGTTGTTCAATCCTTTGATAACCAAGGTCATTCTTTGCTAAAGAGAAATGATCACTATGAGTCAGACTCAATAGAATTGGATCCATTCCAAATAGCGAGAATTAGGATTCTTGATCCCTCTCAATCTCTCTTTCAATTCGAGGATCCAGAGAGGTGTTTTCATAGTCATCTCCGAATATTTGCCATCTCGGAATATTTTCGATTTCATTTTTCTATGATATGTCTTTCTATATGAAAATTGGTTATTTACGATGTACGATGATCCCTGTTAAGCATCCATGGCTGAATGGTTAAAGCGCCCAACTCATAATTGGTAAATTTGCGGGTTCAATTCCTGCTGGATGCACACGAACGGGAACATTCCATAAGTCTATTGGAACTGGCTCTCTATCCATGGAATCTCATCCATCATCCATACATAACGAATTGGTATGGTATATTCATACCATAACATAAGAACAATAAGAACTCGAATTCTTATCGATACTGGAACTCAGAGCATAGGAGGGAAAGTCGATTTATGGATGGAATCAAATACGCAGTATTTACAGAAAAAAGTCTTCGTTTATTGGGAAAGAATCAATATACTTTTAATGTCGAATCGGGATTCACTAAGACAGAAATAAAGCATTGGGTCGAACTCTTCTTTGGTGTTAAGGTGGTAGCTGTGAATAGCCATCGACTACCTGGAAAAGGTAGAAGAATAGGACCTATTCTGGGCCATACAATGCATTACAGACGTATGATCATTACCCTTCAACCGGGTTATTCTATTCCACTTCTAGATAGAGAAAAAAACTAAAGGAGAATACTTAATAATACGGCGAAACATTTATACAAAACACCTATCCCGAGCACACGCAAGGGAACCGTAGACAGGCAAGTGAAATCCAATCCACGAAATAATTTGATCCATGGACGGCACCGTTGTGGTAAAGGTCGTAATTCCAGAGGAATCATTACCGCAAGGCATAGAGGGGGAGGTCATAAGCGCCTATACCGTAAAATAGATTTTCGACGGAATCAAAAAGACATATCTGGTAGAATCGTAACCATAGAATACGACCCTAATCGAAATGCATACATTTGTCTCATACACTATGGGGATGGTGAGAAGAGATATATTTTACATCCCAGAGGGGCTATAATTGGAGATACTATTGTTTCTGGTACAAAAGTTCCTATATCAATGGGAAATGCCCTACCTTTGAGTGCGGTTTGAACTATTGATTTACGTAATTGGAAGTAACCAATTAGGTTTACGACGAAACCTAGAAATCGATCACTGATCCAATTTGACTACCTCTACGGGATAGACCTCAACAGAAAACTGTTGAGTAACGGCAGCAAGTGATTGAGTTCAGTAGTTCCTCATAGAAAATTATTGGCTCTAGAGATATGGTAATATGGAGAAGACAAAATTGTTTGAAGCACGCACAGAACCGGAAGCGCCCCTTGTTTCAAAGAGAGGAGGACGGGTTATTCACATTTAATTTGATGGTCAGAGGCAAATTGAAAGCTAAGCAGTGGTAATTAAGACCCCCGGGGGAAAATAGGGATGTCTCCTACGTTACCCATAATATGTGGAAGTATCGACGTAATTTCATAGAGTCATTCGATCTGAATGCTACATGAAGAACATAAGCCAGATGACGGAACGCAGAGACCTAGGATGTAGAAGATCATAACATGAGCGATTCGGCAGATTTGGATTCCTTTCCTATATATCCACTCATGTGGTACTTCATCATATGATTCATATAAGATCCATCTGTCTAGAGATCGTCATATACATCTAGAAAGCCGTATGCTTTGGAAGAAGCTTGTACAGTTTGGGAAGGGGTTTTTTGAGAGAAAAGAAGAATCTACTTCAACCGATATGCCCTTAGGCACGGCCATGCATAACATAGAAATCACACGTGGAAGGGGTGGGCAATTAGCTAGAGCAGCAGGTGCTGTAGCGAAACTCATTGCAAAAGAGGGTAAATCGGCCACTTTAAGATTACCATCTGGGGAGGTCCGTTTAGTATCCCAAAACTGCTTAGCAACAGTCGGACAAGTGGGTAATGTTGGGGTGAACCAAAAAAGTTTGGGTAGAGCCGGATCTAAGTGTTGGCTAGGTAAACGCCCCGTAGTAAGAGGGGTAGTTATGAACCCTGTGGACCACCCCCATGGGGGCGGTGAAGGGAAAGCTCCCATTGGTAGAAAAAAACCCACAACCCCTTGGGGTTATCCTGCGCTTGGAAGAAGAACTAGGAAAAGGAAAAAATATAGCGATAGTTTTATTCTTCGTCGCCGTAAGTAAATACGTAACTAGGAATATGGAAAATTGCATTTTTGGAATTTGCAATAATGCGATGGGCGAACGACGGGAATTGAACCCGCGCATGGTGGATTCACAATCCACTGCCTTGATCCACTTGGCTACATCCGCCCCTTATCCAGCTAAAGGATTTTTTTCTTTTTTCCATTGATCATTATTCTATTTATTCTGACCTCCGTACTTCGATCGAGATATTGGACATAGAATGCCACTCTTTAAAAAGGAAAAAAGGAGTAATCAGCTGTGACACGAAAAAAAACGAATCCTTTTGTAGCTCATCATTTATTGGCAAAGATAGAAAAGGTCAATATGAAGGAGGAGAAAGAAACAATAGTAACGTGGTCCCGGGCATCTAGCATTCTACCCACAATGGTTGGCCATACAATCGCGATTCATAATGGAAAGGAACATATACCTATTTACATAACAAATCCTATGGTAGGTCGCAAATTGGGGGAATTCGTGCCTACTCGGCATTTCACGAGTTATGAAAATGCAAGAAAGGATACTAAATCTCGTCGTTAACTGAATTCTGAATAGAAAGATTAAGAAGAAAAAAAGATTCAAAATAAAGTAAAGGTAGGCGGGGAATAACCTTATTTATGACAAGTTTCAAACTAGTAAAGTATATCCCTAGGATAAAGAAGAAGAAAAGTGGGCTAAGGAAACTCGCAAGGAAAGTTCCAACCGATCGTCTACTTAAGTTCGAGAGAGTTTTCAAAGCACAAAAACGTATCCCTATGTCTGTTTTCAAAGCACAAAGAGTTCTTGACGAGATTCGCTGGCGTTACTACGAGGAAACTGTTATGATACTGAACCTCATGCCCTATCGAGCATCTTATCCCATCTTAAAGTTGGTTTATTCGGCAGCCGCAAATGCTACTCATTATAGGGATTTCGACAAAGCGAATTTATTTATTACTAAAGCCGAAGTCAGTAGGAGTACTATTATGAAGAAATTCAGACCTCGAGCTCGAGGACGTAGTTTCCCCATAAAAAAAAGCATGTGTCATATAACAATTGTACTAAATATAGTAAAGAAATCTAAATAACCTTTAGATCCATCTAAGATTTCGATTCCCAGTAAAAAAAATATAGAATAGAAAAATATGGGACAAAAAATAAATCCACTCGGTTTCAGACTTGGTACAACCCAAAAACACCATTCCTTTTGGTTCGCACAACCAAAAAATTATTCTGAAGGTCTACAGGAAGATAAAAAAATAAGGGATTGTATCAAGAACTATATACAAAAGAATAGGAAAAAGGGCTCGAATAGAAAAATAGAATCAGACTCAAGTTCCGAAGTAATTACACATAATAGAAAAATGGACTCAGGTTCAAGTTCCGAAGTAATTACACATATAGAAATCCAAAAAGAAATCGATACGATCCACGTCATAATCCATATTGGATTCCCAAATTTATTAAAGAAAAAAGGAGCAATCGAAGAATTAGAGAAAGATCTACAAAAGGAAATTAACTCTGTAAACCAGAGATTTAATATTTCTATCGAAAAAGTTAAAGAACCTTATAGACAGCCTAACATTCTTGCAGAATATATAGCTTTCCAATTAAAAAATAGAGTTTCATTCCGAAAGGCAATGAAAAAAGCCATTGAATTAACTAAAAAAGCAGATATAAGGGGAGTAAAAGTAAAAATTGCGGGTCGTCTCGGAGGAAAAGAAATTGCACGCGCCGAATCTATTAAAAAGGGTAGACTTCCCCTCCAAACAATTCGCGCTAAAATTGATTATTGCTGCTATCCAATTCGGACTATCTATGGAGTATTAGGTGTAAAAATTTGGATATTCGTAGACGAAGAATAAGTAATCTTGTCTTCGGATTCTGTCCATTGATAGAATAAAAAATGACAAGAGACTTTTTTCCTGAAATCCCTGCAAAAGAAGAAATTATACCTCTTTCTATAAGATTTAATGAAAATTGATAAATCATTTAATATAATTGCTATGCTTAGTGTGTGACTCGTTATTTTTTTCTTTTTTTTAAGAAAAAAACTTAGTAATTATAGAAAATTAACTAATAACCAACCTATTGCTTCGTATTGTCGAGATCCTAACTAAGAAACAGTCACTATATGAATAAATACCTCTATCATAACATAAATGAGTAGATGTGTCATATAGTTGTAGCAACTGCAATTTTTTCTCTAAAAAAGAAAAGGGATTCTAGGTTGTGAAGCAAAACTAAAGGGATGTGGATAAAGGGAGGGATGATAGAAAGAAGGAAGAGGAAATAAATAAGATATAGGATTCCACTATGTATGGTCTATGAATTACATCATAAAAGGCAATGTGATAAAGCATCAATATAATAAAAATAATAGAGAATTAAAAATTGTAACTTGAAACAAGAACTACAAATTTAAAGCAATAATAAAGAGCCGCCCGGGTTAATAAAACTGAGAAAATTAACTCGGAAAGAAATTTTTTGGAAGCTCCGTTGCGGGATTCAGACCTAACCATTCAAGGAGAAGCAGTGGGAACGACAGAACCTATGATTCCATAGGATTTTATTGAAAAGAATCCTAACACTTCATTGGGTGGGATGGCGGAACAAACCAAAAAAATTGTCTTATTTGGTAAGTTTATAAATTAACAAATAAGACAGGAAAGAGTAAATATTCGCCCGCGAAATTCTTATTGAATTAGAATACTTTACCGCGATTCAATAAGAGTAAAAATAAGGATTTTTTTAAGAAGGATTACATTATCTATAAATATAGAATTTAGATAAATATACACACACATCTGGATATATTCTAGATCTTCTTTTTTGACTATATATTATATTTTTCTGTTTTAACAAATTCAATATAAAAAAAACCGAACTTTTTCTATTATCTATTAATGTGTATCTATCCGTACCGTAATATTTTGGAATATTATGAATTAGAGAAATTTACATGCTTTCTGATTCCATTCGCGAGGAGCTGGATGAGAAGAAACTCTCATGTCCAGTTTTGCAGTAGAGATGGAACTAAGAAAGAGAACCATCGACTATAACCCCAAAAGAACCAGATTTCGCAAACAACATAGAGGAAGAATGAAAGGAAAATCCTGCCGAGGCAATCGTATTTGTTTTGGTAGATATGCTCTTCAAGCACTTGAACCCGCTTGGATCACGGCGAGACAGATAGAAGCAGGACGAAGAGCAATAACACGATATGCACGTCGTGGTGGAAAAATATGGGTACGTATATTTCCCGACAAACCGGTTACACTAAGACCCACGGAAACACGTATGGGCTCGGGAAAGGGGTCCCCCGAATATTGGGTATCCGTTGTTAAACCTGGTCGTATACTTTATGAAATGGGGGGAGTATCTGAAACTGTAGCTAGAGCAGCTATCTCCATAGCTGCCAGTAAAATGCCCATACGAAGTCAATTTATTCGATTAGAGATATAGAACCCTAAAAGGGGTATGGAAGATAAAAAAAAATGCTCGGTTTTTCTTTCTGGAAAGACAATATTTCTTTCATCCTTTTGCATTGAAATAACAAATTGAAATCAAAATAATATGATTCAACCTCAGACCCTTTTAAATGTAGCAGATAATAGTGGAGCTCGAAAATTGATGTGTATTCGAGTCATAGGAGCTGCTGGTAATCAGCGATATGCTCGTATTGGTGATGTTATTGTTGCTGTAATCAAAGACGCATTGCCCCAAATGCCTCTAGAAAGATCCGAAGTAATTCGAGCTGTAATTGTACGTACATGTAAAGAGTTCAAATGCGAAGACGGTATAATAATCCGCTATGATGACAATGCTGCGGTTATAATTGATCAAAAAGGCAATCCAAAAGGAACTCGAGTTTTTGGCGCGATTGCCGAGGAATTGAGAGAATTGAATTTTACCAAAATAGTTTCATTAGCTCCTGAAGTATTATAAATACTAGTAGGCGAAATTGAGACCAAAGAATTAATTTAGTAGATTGTGTTTTACGTATATGTTTTAAAATCCAAAATGAAAAAAAAAAAAAGAAAACATGTTGATTATAGAAAAATTAGGAGGAACCTAGAATTAGAGTCTTATGGGCAAGGACACTATTGCTGATTTACTAACCTCTATAAGAAATGCGGACATGAATAAAAAAGGAACAGTTCGAGTAGTATCTACAAATATTACCGAAAACATTGTTAAAATACTTCTACGAGAGGGTTTTATTGAAAGTGTTCGGAAACATCAGGAACGTAACAGATATTTCTTGGTTTCAACTTTGCGACATCAAAAGAGAAAGACTATAAAAGGAATATATAGAACAAGAACCTTTTTAAAGCGTATCAGCCGACCCGGCTTACGAATTTATACCAACTATCAAGGAATTCCTAAAGTTTTGGGTGGAATGGGAATTGCTATTCTTTCTACTTCTCGAGGAATAATGACAGATCGAGAAGCTCGACTAAACAGAATTGGGGGAGAAGTCTTATGTTATATATGGTAATCGCCCCGCCTATAGTGCTCGAATTCTATCTCGCCCTTCCTATTTTTAAAATAAAAATAGAAAAATAGGAGAAAAAAAATATGACAGAAAAAAAAAATAGGAGAGAAAAAAAAAACCCGAGAGAAGCAAAAGTAACTTTCGAAGGTTTAGTTACGGAAGCCCTACCCAATGGAATGTTCCGCGTTCGGCTAGAGAATGACACCATCATCCTAGGCTATATTTCAGGAAAGATACGGTCTAGTTCTATACGAATACTGATGGGGGATAGGGTCAAAATTGAAGTAAGTCGTTATGATTCAAGCAAGGGACGTATAATTTATAGACTTCCCCATAAGGATTCGAAGCGTATCGAAGACTCGAAGGATAGCGAAGATTTGAAGGATAGCGAAGATTTGAAGGATACCAAAGATTCAAAGGATTAGGTTTTTCTTTTTTTTTCTAGGGTAATAAATTCTAAGTTCTAAAATTCAAGCGAAGAGACTTATTTTTTCCAAAAGATTAGATTCATAGTTTAAAAAAGGATACGGAAATATGAAAATAAGAGCTTCCGTTCGTAAAATTTGTACAAAATGTCGACTGATTCGTAGGCGTGGACGAATTAGAGTCATTTGCTCTAATCCGAAGCATAAACAAAGACAGGGGTAATCTTTCGAAAAAGAACTTTACTTTCTAAAAAGTAAAAAAAAGTACCCGCGGAAATGTTCCAATTCCAAATAAAATAATTTCATTTAAAATAATTAAAGTAAAGGGTTTATTTTACCCTGAAACGGATATCTTTGTATCTTTTTTTCTTTTTTTTATTTCTAACTCATATTTATGAGATAATAAAATATGGCAAAAGCTATACCAAAAATTGGTTCACGTAAGAAAGTGCGTATTGGTTTACGTAGGAATGCACGTTTTAGTTTACGGAAGAGTGCACGTAGAATAACAAAAGGGGTTATTCATGTTCAAGCTAGTTTCAACAATACCATTATAACTGTTACAGACCCACAAGGTCGGGTGGTTTTTTGGTCCTCGGCCGGTACTTGTGGATTCAAAAGCTCAAGAAAAGCATCACCCTATGCTGGTCAAAGAACAGCAGTAGATGCTATTCGTACAGTAGGTTTGCAACGAGCAGAAGTTATGGTAAAGGGCGCTGGTAGTGGAAGAGATGCCGCATTACGAGCCATTGCTAAAAGTGGTGTGCGATTAAGTTGTATACGCGATGTAACACCTATGCCGCATAATGGATGTCGACCGCCTAAAAAAAGACGTCTGTAAAAGAATTAACCCGCTTTCAACTTTCATTTCAAGAGAAATAAACGATTCAATGATAAAATAATAATACTAGTCTATTATGGTTCGAGAGGAGGTAGCAGGATCCACTCAAACACTACAGTGGAAGTGTGTTGAATCAAGAGTAGATAGTAAGCGCCTTTATTATGGTCGTTTCATTCTGTCCCCGCTTAGAAAAGGTCAAGCGGACACCGTCGGTATTGCCTTGCGAAGAGCTTTACTTGGAGAAATAGAAGGAACATGTATCACACGTGCAAAATTTGGGAGCGTGCCGCACGAGTATTCTACAATAGCAGGTATTGAAGAATCCGTACAAGAAATTTTACTAAATTTGAAAGAAATTGTATTGAGAAGTAATCTCTATGGAGTTAGAGACGCATCCATTTGCGTCAAAGGTCCTAGATACATAACTGCTCAAGATATCATCTTACCGCCTTCCGTAGAAATCGTTGATACGGCACAACCTATAGCTAACTTGACAGAGCCCATTGATTTCTGTATTGATTTACAGATCAAGAGAGATCGTGGATATCAGACAGAACTCAGAAAGAACTATCAAGATGGAAGTTATCCTATAGATGCTGTATCCATGCCTGTTCGAAATGTGAATTATAGTATTTTTTCTTGTGGGAATGGAAATGAAAAACACGAGATACTTTTTCTAGAAATATGGACTAATGGAAGTTTAACCCCTAAGGAAGCACTTTATGAGGCTTCTCGTAATTTGATTGATTTATTTCTTCCTTTTCTACACGCGGAGGAAGAGGGCGCTAGTTTCGAAGAAAATAAAAACAGGTTTACTCCACCCCTTTTTACTTTTCAAAAAAGATTAACTAATCTAAAGAAAAACAAAAAAGGAATTCCATTGAATTGTATTTTTATTGATCAATTAGAATTGACTTCTAGAACGTATAATTGTCTAAAAAGGGCCAATATACATACACTATTGGACCTTTTGAGTAAGACTGAAGAAGATCTTCTGAGAATTGACAGTTTTCGTATGGAAGATAGAAAACATATATGGGACACTCTAGAGAAGCATCTCCCAATTGATTTACTTAAGAATAAACTCTCGTTTTAAATCCATTGCAATTTTTTTTCTTCTTCTTTTTCGAGTTAGAATAAAAAGAAAACAATTTAGCATCTTTGGTACAATCTATATTTTCGCGAAATGGATCATAATAAAATGGATTTTAGGTATCTAGGGAAGATTCACTTGGAAGTAACTATTTCCTAGATACCTATGGTACTTCACGGTTGAATGAATCAAAAAATATCTAAAAAAGACCTAAAGTTAATGATTTATCAATGGGTAATGTTGCTCCAATACCTAACCAAAGAGCTACTACAGTACCGATTAAAAAAACGGTCGTAGCTACTGGGCGGCGAAATGGATTTTGGAATTTATTGACATTCTCTAGAAAAGGTACTGTCAATAAGCCTGTTGGCACAGAAACCATTAAAAGAACGCCCAATAACTTATTGGGTACCGTACGGAGTATTTGAAACACGGGAAAGAAGTACCACTCGGGTAATATTTCCAGAGGAGTTGCAAACGGATCTGCCGGTTCACCAATCATTGATGGCTCGAGAACCGCTAAACCTACATTACATGCAATAGTACCTAGAATTACTACTGGAAAAATATATAAAAGATCGTTGGGCCATGCGGGTTCCCCGTAATAATTATGTCCCATCCCTTTAGCTAATTTAGCTCTTAATACAGGATCATTTAAGTCTGGTTTCTTTGTTATTGGGATAGGTGAACTCTTTAGGATCCATCCCCCAAAGGAACCGGACATGAGAATTTATCATCATCCGGCTCGAGCAAGAGTGAAAGAAATAAGACCGCGGAAGATCCTTAATAGAATTAAGGTTTATAATGACTCAATGACTCTAGGCAAGAAAAGCTTTATCAGATTCTCTTTTCCGAAGTTGCACCTACAACTACTCATTGAAAATAATCCTATTCTTATGGGTAAATGCTCAATATCCAAGTGGGCTTACAAATTTGATCATGATCAATTGCTTTGTGGATTGTCTCATGTCTCTTGATTAGTTGGTATTTATCCCCTCAATATCGCAAGTTTCTTACCTCCAAACAAAATATTTACTTGTTACTAATAAAAAATCAAAAAGTTTAGCCTACATTCTTCCTTAGATCCCTTCTTTTACTCCGATAGTATTGCGGATCACAATCGATGCAAAGAAAATGAATGCATTTCCATACTATAATAAAAAGGTAAGTGTAATAAATAGAGAACTGGATCATGTCACATGACTTATTCCATTTCTACTCTATGGGATCTTACGGAGCCTGTTCATGGATGACATGGTTGCGGTATGATCATAGAAGATATTCTCCTCAAGTGAACCAGCCTATCCTTCCTAGGTAGGGGACTTACATGTTGATTGGATGCGGAGACACCTTTGGTTGTGAATTCTAATGTGGCAGATCCAATTCTTTATCTGCATGGCCAAATCAATAATTCAAGTCACACACTCCCATAATCCGCCTTTTTTCTTTCGTAAAATTAACTTCAACTATTTGTATTGTATAAAAATACTTTGGAGTTGAAGAGAAGTATCCAAATGACATGTGTTATTTTACAATAACCCATGCTTGTAGCAATGAAATACCAAAACCTACCCGATATGATATATGATAATTATAATTCTCTATGATATGCCTTCCCTATAAAGGACCCGAAATACCTTGCTTACGTATCATTGGAAAGTGCATTAACATAAATACGGCAGTAAGCAGAGGCAGTACAAAGGTATGTAAACTATAAAAACGAGTCAAAGTGGATTGGCCCACACTAGCACTTCCGCGTAATAACTCCACTAAAGGCGATCCTATTACCGGGGAATGGCGTCAGGTACACCTGTCACAATTTTGACTGCCCAATAGCCAATTTGATCCCAAGGCAAAGAATAACCAGTTACACCAAATGATGCAGTCAAAACAGCCAAAACCACACCTGTGACCCAAGTTAATTCGCGGGGTTTTTTAAATCCCCCTGTGAGATACACACGAAATACATGCAGGATCATCATTAAAACCATCATACTTGCTGACCATCGATGAACTGATCGGATTAACCAACCAAAGTTGGCCTCGGTCATTATGTATTGAACCGAGGAAAAAGCCTCTGTAACGGTTGGTCGGTAGTAAAAAGTCATAGCAAAACCGGTAGCGACTTGTACTAGAAAACAAGTAAGTGTAATTCCCCCTAAACAATAAAATATGTTGACATGGGGAGGAACATATTTACTAGTTATATCATCTGCAATTGCCTGAATCTCAAGACGTTCCTCAAACCAATCATATACTTTATTGAGATAGGTAACTAACCCGAGTCCCCCTCTAAGAGCCGTATATGAAAATTTCATCTCGTACGGCTCAAGCAGAAACACAAAAATTTTCAACGAATATTAGAAAAAAGGTTCAAAACTTCATCAGCCACTGAATTGGGTCGATTTGCCTTGAAGATATCAAATAAGAAAAATCCGGAATATCTTCTTTGTGATGATAATGCCAAAAAATCTCAAGTTGGCGCGTCTTTCTTTCTTCCTTTCCCTTATGTTGGTCATTAGAGGCTTCTTGACTTTTCTCTTCCCTATAAAGGATTTGTTTTTTTATGCGTAATATAGAAATTATCTTGTTGAGATCCTATGAATCAGTTCAATTAAAACCTTAGATTCATACTAGAGCCACGATGATTTAGTCTCAAGCTAAACAAAAGGCAAGGGTTCTTCGAATAAGAACCGCTTGATAATCATTTATTGAATCAGTGTAATGACTCGACAAAATCGAGAGAAAAAAAGTTGTCTTTTGGGCAAACAAAATTGGAAGGAAGAAAATTTCTTTTTTATTTTTATTTAAGAACTACTTGAATTTTTCAGTCTGGTTGCGAGGTCTTAATAGTGAGTATGAATCATAGTTCCATTTTTTTTTGATCCACTCTATCTATTTCGTGTTCCAGATACTAGAATAAATAATATCTGACGAATTAGAATCATCTTGATAGAGATAACAGGCCCTTTCTATGTATTATCAATAGGATCAATTCTAACAAGTCACACACTCATATTCCAGAGATACCGAAACAAAAAAATTCCGCGGTCGAACTACCATAATATCTAGAAATGTAGATCTTAAACTAGAAAGGCTTTTTTGGATGGAAAAACTCTGACTTCCTAGTTTTAGTTAGTAGAAACCTAATTGGTTAAAATTCCGTCCAGTAAAACGGAAGAATTATAAATTTCTAAAATGATAGATAGGAATATAGCGAATAAAGCCATTGCGATCCCCATAAAAGGAGTAGTCCCCCAACCCGGGGCGACTTTCCCATATTCCGAATTCAAGGGTTTCAGTAAACTACCTGCACCAGTTCGTTTTGGCCTAGGTTTAGAACTATCTTCAACGGTTTGTGTAGCCATAAATTCTATTTAATCATTGGTGTTGACTTTGTATACTATTCCGTTGTAGTTGTAAATACACGATCTTTTCGTAGATCCATTGTAATCTTGAAATTCTATAAAAATGGAAACAGCAACTTTAGTCGCCATCTCCATATCTGGTTTACTTGTAAGCTTTACTGGGTATGCCTTATATACCGCGTTTGGGCAACCCTCTCAACAATTAAGAGATCCATTCGAAGAACACGGAGACTAATTTAAGTAAGAAGTCTCCCAGATAGGGGGACTTCTTACTTAAATGAAATTATTTTATTCTTTTAGTTGGAGTTGGTGGAACCTTAGGTGGTTCTCGGAAGAAGATAGCGAAAAAAATTATCCCTAAAGTCGAAACTAAAAGGAACGTATAAACCAATGCTTCCATAGATTCGATCCTGGTTTATTTACAATTATAACTTCCACACCTATTCATTTGTCATTTGGGATAATTTCCCATATAAAGAAAGAAAAAGAGTCAAAGAAAGGATGGGAGATGTTTCCCATGTCAAATCAAAAAAGAGAGGTGAAAGATACTATAACAATGTGTATCAAACTGCCTGTTTCCTTGTAGTTGGATCTCCCACTTTTTGGAATGTTCCAAATTCCACTTGAGCATCCAAATCTGGATCAATACCAGCAAAAACATCTCGGAACAATGTTCTAGCGCCATGCCAAATGTGTCCGAAAAAGAAGAGCAAAGCAAAGGTAGCATGACCAAAAGTGAACCAACCCCTTGGACTGCTGCGAAAAACACCATCAGATTTCAAAGTAGCCCGGTCTAATTCAAAAATTTCCCCTAATTGAGAACGCCTCGCATATTTTTTTACAGTAGCAGGATCAGAATAACTTACTCCATTAAGTTCGCCACCATAGAACTCCACCGTTACACCTACTTGTTCAACACTATATTTGGATTCTGCTCTTCTAAAAGGAACGTCTGCTCTAACAATTCCCTCCTCATCTACCAAAACAACCGGAAATGTTTCAAAAAAAGTAGGCATACGGCGTACAAAAAGCTCACGTCCTTCTTTATCTCTAAAGACGGGATGTCCTAACCATCCAACAGCTATTCCATCCCCATTGTCCATTGAGCCTGCTCTGAATAATCCCCCTTTTGCCGGATTATTACCAATATAATCATAAAAGGCTAATTTTTCGGGAATTTTAGACCAAGCTTCTGATAAACTAAGATTTTCGGCTAAACCATTGCTAACTCTTCGATATATTTCTTGCTGAAAGTATCCCTGATCCCACTGATAACGAGTAGGCCCAAATAATTCGATTGGGGTCGTTGCTGACCCATACCACATAGTTCCAGCAACTACGAAAGCTGCAAAAAAAACAGCAGCGATACTACTGGAAAGTACAGTTTCAATATTGCCCATACGTAATCCTTTATATAGACGTTGAGGCGGACGGACACTAAGATGGAATAAGCCCGCTAATATACCCAATGTACCCGCAGCAATATGATGAGAAGCTATTCCCCCCGGAACAAAAGGATCAAAACCTTCTGCACCCCACGCTGGATTTACAGCTTGTACTTTTCCAGTTAGTCCATAAGGATCGGATACCCATATCCCAGGACCATACAAACCCGTTACATGAAATGCCCCAAAGCCAAAGCAAGCCACCCCTGCAAGAAATAAATGAATTCCAAAGATCTTGGGCAAATCCAAAGAGGGTTTTCCCGTCCGCTCATCAGAGAATATTTCTAGGTCCCAATATACCCAATGCCAGATCGCTGCCAAGAAACACAAGCCAGAAAACACAATATGCGTACCTGCCACACCTTCATAACTCCAAATACCCGGATTTGTTACAGTTCCTCCTGAAATACTCCAACCACCCCACGAATCCGTTATTCCTAAACGAGTCATGAAGGGAATTACGAACATACCTTGTCTCCACATTGGATCCAGAACAGGATCAGAGGGATCAAAAACTGCTAATTCGTATAAAGCCATTGAGCCAGCCCAACCAGAAACTAGAGCTGTGTGCATTATATGCACCGCAAGCAATCGACCCGGATCATTCAATACGACAGTATGAACACGATACCAAGGCAAACCCATGGAAATACCCCTTTAGCAAAGAAAAATAGACACGATGTCGCTTTATTTTATCGCATTGAAAAAGACTATCCATATCCTATGTACCTAACCCTTCTAGGGGATTCTGTGTCAGAAAGCGCGAATATTTATTTCATTCCATTAAAAATAAGAAGCCAATTCTGTTCATAAGAAGAAAGAGAAGCAGATCTATTCTATACTCGATAAGTGCCAATATGCAATGGGTAACTTGGCCAATTTGGAAAAAACGAAGAATAGATCGCTACCCCTCTTTGTTTAGCATTCAAATCACCCATTCCCTTTTCTTTATTCAATCTGTCTTACATTCCTTATATGTATAACCTTTCAATCTACGTATTAATAGAATCTATAATATTCATATAGAATAAGAATAAAAATTAAGACAATAAACTGCGGATTCTTTCTTTCTGTTCCATTCTTACGTTTCCATATTAAAGTGTGGTTTTCTTACTTAAATTTAATAATATTAATCTAATATGCCCATTGGTGTTCCAAAAGTACCTTACCGGATTCCTGGAGATGAAGAAGCGACTTGGGTTGACTTATACAATGTTATGTATCGAGAAAGGACACTTTTTTTAGGTCAAGAGATTCGTTGCGAGATCACGAATCATATTACAGGTCTCATGGTATATCTGAGTATAGAAGATGGAATTAGTGATATTTTTTTGTTTATAAACTCCCCAGGCGGGTGGCTAATCTCAGGAATGGCTATTTTTGATACGATGCAAACGGTGACACCAGATATATATACAATATGCCTCGGAATAGCCGCCTCCATGGCGTCCTTCATTCTGCTTGGAGGAGAACCCACCAAGCGTATAGCATTCCCTCACGCGAGGATTATGCTTCACCAACCTGCTAGTGCTTATTATCGGGCAAGGACACCAGAATTTTTACTAGAAGTAGAAGAGTTACACAAAGTTCGCGAAATGATCACAAGGGTTTATGCAGTAAGAACAGGCAAGCCTTTTTGGGTTGTATCCGAAGACATGGAAAGGGATGTTTTTATGTCAGCAGACGAAGCCAAAGCTTATGGACTTGTCGATATTGTAGGGGATGAAATGATTGACAAGCACTGCGATACTGATCCAGTGTGGTTTCCAGAAATGTTTAAGGATTGGTAGTGTCCGGATTTCTTGTAAAGTTATTTCACAGCTAAATTCGTGTTTTCCTCGATTTAATAGAAAATAGAAAGACTTCATGATGAGCAATCATCAGGTTAAGATGGATCTAAACCAATCCATTTTTTTCTATATACATACAACATGCCGACGGTTAAACAACTTATTAGAAACGCAAGACAGCCAATACGAAATGCTCGAAAAACGGCCGCGCTTAAAGGATGCCCTCAGCGTCGAGGAACATGTGCTAGGGTGTATGTGCGACTCGTTCAGATCATGACTTCAAACAAATATAAAAAAAATTGAAGTATCCATGATTAGTACCAATGAATAGGATATAGCTTCTCTATCCTAGATTTCTATGGTATATGGAATTTATGGTTTCCTTTGGTGCAAATCCAATTATCTAAATTGGAAATAAGAAGCAATTCTCCCATTGGTAGCAAATGGTTATCCATTAAGCGGAGGAAATAGTAATAAAAAGAAAAAGGCTTATGCTCCTTTATCTTAAAAGAACGGACTAACAGGGTCAGCTACTTAGCCAACTTTCATAATTAAATACCGTCACTGTATGGGATAACTCTTATTGTGAAAAGAGCTATTTACTCTATAATGGATAGGTAGAGCCAAAGAATGTGGACTATACAAGTTCGCAATACCTTTTGATGAAAGAAAGGGCTCCGGTGTATAGAGAGGGCCTCACCGTTTAAAAGGGAACCATAGAAACGATGGAACCCACTATTTTTTTTAGTATTATTAGAATGAATTTGTTATTTCGTATAGAAATAACTGAACGGAGTGGAATAAAAAATCGTGGTTGGGAAGGTTACTATAGCAAAAGCCATTGGAATTAATATTTTATATATCGGAATAATTAGTTTTGTTATTAATGAGAAAAAGGGTGGCTAAAAGAAGAGAAATCATTAGTTATTCATTAAGGTTAATTTGATTCAATGACCAGAGTTCCGCGAGGATATATAGCCCGGAGACGACGAACAAAAATGCGTTCATTTGCCTCAAACTTTAGAGGGGCTCATTTAAGACTTAATCGAATGATTACCCAACAGGTAAAAAGAGCTTTTGTTTCCTCTCATCGAGATAGAGGTAGGCAAAAGAGGGATTTTCGTCGTTTGTGGATCACTCGGATAAACGCAGCAACGCGGGTATATAAAGTATTCGATAGTTATAGTAAATTAATACACAACCTGTACAAGAAGAAATTGATTCTTAATCGTAAAATGCTTGCACAAGTAGCTGTATCAAATCCAAATAATCTTTACACGATTTCCAATAAAATAAAGATCATCAATTAAAGGTATAAATAAAGTAATATACTGGAATAATAAAAGATGAATTCCCGGAGAGGGAACTCCGGGAAGATACAATAAATTAAGATTAAGTGGTAGG
Source organism: Triticum urartu (assembly GCF_056163025.1). NCBI lineage: Eukaryota > Viridiplantae > Streptophyta > Magnoliopsida > Poales > Poaceae > Triticum > Triticum urartu. Next base: position 5,884,894 of record NW_028260368.1, on the reverse strand, counting down.
AATCAACGAGCTGGATTACTTTCTTTATAATATATATAGGTCTGGCCCTTTCGAATTCGAATAAAACATACAACAATCGGAACTTAAGTTCCGGTTGTTGTTTCTTAAATTTTGGTTGTTGTTTCTTAAGTTTCGATTGGAATTGTACTTTTGCGTTAATTGAGGAATATGTCTATTTTTTCTGGGTCTAGAACCTGTAATTATTGAAATTGACTGGGCTTGAAATTGCTTTTCGTTCTCATAGTTACGAAACGGTAAGAAAGATAAAATACGAGCCTGTTTTATAGCAAGAGTAATTAATCGTTGTTGTTTCAAGGTTAATCTATTTATTCGTCTCGATAATATTTTTCCTTGTTCACTAATAAATCTATTAATTAAACTCATGTTTCTATAATCAATTCGATCTCCCGGGCCAATCCGGGGACGCCTACGAAAAGGTTGTTTAGATTTACGAAAAGGTTGCTTGAATTTACGAAAAGTTTGCTTGGATTTACGAAAGGGTTGCTTGGATTTATTAAAAGTTTGCTTGGATTTACTAAAGGGTTGCTTAGATTTAAGAAAAGGTTGTTTAGATGTATACATGATTTATTCCTTATTTAAAATTTGAAAATTTGAAAATTCACTTCTTTATTTTATTAATTTAGGATCCAGAAGAAGTAGTTTTTCTTTGATCCATATCTTATTTGATTCATATTATAGTATATGAATACCCTCTATACATATGAAATAATATCTACCGGAAATCAGATGAGTTGATTTGTATTTTGTATTCTATACTATGTTTTCTTTATATATTAAATATGAAGTTCTTACTCTTTCTGTTGTTTGGAAAGATCAAACACACGATGTTCCTATTTCTTTATTTCGTGATGAGTCGTATGCTTGCGACAATAACGACAAAATTTTTTGAATTCTAATTGTCCGGGTGTATTGTGGCGATTCTTTTGAGTACTATATCTAGAAATCCCCGTCGATTCCTCATTGGCACCTTTTCGAACACAACTGATGCATTCCAAAATAACTCTGATTCTAACATCTTTTCCCTTGGCCATGAACCTCCTTTTCTTTTTGGATTGACTTAACTTAATTCTTCTACTTATTCTTTTATTCTTCTATTTTGAATCCGAAGAAGAAGAATAAAATTCATTAGAATAATTTTTTTTTATTCTTTAATTAAGTAATAAAAAATAGAGAAATAATTAAAGAATACAATCCTTGTCGAATTAGCAAAGATTTTGGTTCGAAATCCTTTCATTTAATTAGCCAGCCCCGCCTTTTCTATGCTCTGATTTCTGAGGCCTTATTTAGCTTGGGTACCCCTTTAAATTGAATTTCTATTTTCAAAAATGGGGTTTACCAAATTTTTAATGACTCTGAGGTTCAACCCAATCCATCTTTTCTTTCTTTTTCCTTCCGATACTAAAAAAAGATTGAAAAGGATCAAATTTTGTCATATCACGAAGAAATCTATCCCTCCCATAGCAATAACTAGAATTAAAAAAAAGGGAATGACAAAGCATCTGGGAATAAACGATTAATTTCTATCAATAAACCTGCTAAAGCACCAAACCATAGAGTACTTAGCACGGGTGCTACAGAGAGATATGTTTTTATATCCCGCATTGAAAATCCTCCTTCCTTGTTGGAATACATATATGATCATAAACTCTTGCCCAAGATTGTTATGCTATATATAAAATGAACCATATCGACGAAATTTTCCTATCCCTAAAAAAGAAAAAGATGACCCCTTCTTCCTATATATTACCAAGGAAAAGTAATCCTTCTTTTATAGGCGAAATTATATTGGATTTTATATGTATATAATTCCTTAATTATATGAGACCAAAAAGAAGAAATGACACGAGGGTTCTATATATAGATAGAGAAAGAAAGAAGAAGAAAATTATGATGTGGAAAAGAAGACAGGAATTGTGTACAATGGCATTGTACAACAATTTAATTTGGAAAAGGGATGTAGCGCAGCTTGGTAGCGCGTTTGTTTTGGGTACAAAATGTCACAGGTTCAAATCCTGTCATCCCTACCTATTACTTCTTTCTTCTTTATAGGCAGTAGCGACGAGATCAATTAAAGTAAAGTGGGTATAACTTGAATTTGTGGAGACTATACGTACGTGAGATACATTAGGAATAGAAAAAGATTTTCTTTTTGAATGAATGAAAGCGCTCTTAGTTCAGTTCGGTAGAACGCGGGTCTCCAAAACCCGATGTCGTAGGTTCAAATCCTACAGAGCGTGATTCCATCTATTTTATGTCGAAGCAGAGTAAAATAACTTAACAAAATTGAATTGTAACTCCAATTTCAATTTGACCTCCTCTCTGGTCTGGAGGAGGTCAATCAAAAAAAAAAAATGACTCAATCAAAGATCCAACTGATCCCCACGCCTGTATTGCAAATACGCAGTCACGAATAATCCCGCTAAAGTAATAGGAATTAGGCCTAAGACGATTCCAAATAGAAAAACTTCAATCATTTCGATTTGTTCGAGGGGATAAAAAAAGAGGTACGATCTATCCCTAAATAGTACTCTAAATTATCCACGAATCTCAATGACCAAGAAAAGAATTCCTAATTAGTCTGGAAAAGAGTCGTAGAATGCCAGGAATCCCAAAGAAAGATTTTTCTTTTCTGAATTATAATTATTCAGTCAATTCAAATAAGGCGTATCTTGTTCAAGCCAATAAATAGAGCTGGGGTTATAGTTAAAGCAGCCAGTAGAAAACCAAAATAACTAGTTAAAGTAAGCATGAAAGAGTTAAATTCCATTTATTTTTTTTTACTACACTACATATGTTGGTAAAGCATTTACCTAAGTTATGGAAAATTCATAATTCATCAGTTATTTTAGATAATACTAAAAAACAAGATAGAGTAAGATACAGAAGTGTAAAAGAAAGTGGATTCATCAGATGATACATGAGTCCCTAATTCCGAATCAAGAGATTTGTTGTGGAATTTGTCAATTGAGTAAAGTAATAATATTAAGAACTAGATCATCTAACCCCATTGAATGAAAAAAAGAAATTCAATTTTCAGGGAAATTTTTGAATAAGAGATAAATAAACAATTGAATTTGAAAAAAAAAACTTCTTTCTATTTTGGATAATTTCTTTTTCAATAGGACCCTCTTTTTGGAGTGAACGATCGAATATTCCCCTATTCCTTCTTATTTTAACTGATTGTATTCCATATGGAATAAGAGGAGAACAAAAGCATTCCACGACCTGCCAAGGGGCTGTTAAAAAAAAAAAAAAAAGAAAGCTCTTCCTTGAATTTACTTTATTTTTATTCCTTTTTCGAACTCCAACCAAAGTAGATTCGAAGACGAGTCACTTCAATTATCCTTTTAAGTTCTATTCTATCTTCTGTCTTTCCCTATTTCATCTCGTAAAGTTCCGCGCTCGCAGTTTGGTCAAGAAAGTTAGACCTAATCCAACAAACAATACAAGGATGAATTACGAATTATGAAAGGATAGATTTCACATATACTTGTCCTTGTATTGTGTCAGTATGAGAATATCCTTCCTAAATTATTTATCCAAACCTATTGATCATTAACTTAGATTTTCCCAAGATTTTGGCTGCTATTCCGAATTACTCTATTATTCCGAAGCCAATGAAAAGTAAGTAGAACCTACAAAAATGGGGTTTTCTATTGATGCCTTGAATAACATATAGCTTACCTATAGACAAAAAAAAAATAAAAAAGTAATTATGTTTCGGAACCAGGCAAAACCAGATTGCTGTGCCATAGGAAGGATAGCTATACTAATTCGGTATACTCAAAATACACCTTTGGTACAAAATTGACAATCTCACAAGGATGAAATATCAGTAATTTTCTATTTACTGGTCGATCCCATCTTTTACGGAATCAATTCCTTTTTTGAATGTACAAAAATTTTGGGAGTTCAGCATGTCTGGAAGCACGGGAGAACGTTCTTTTGCTGATATTATTACCAGTATTCGATACTGGGTTATTCATAGCATTACTATACCTTCCCTATTCATTGCGGGTTGGTTATTTGTCAGTACGGGTTTAGCTTATGACGTGTTTGGAAGTCCTAGGCCAAACGAGTATTTCACGGAAAGCCGACAAGGAATTCCGTTAATAACCGACCGTTTTGATTCTTTAGAACAACTCGATGAATTTAGTAGATCCTTTTAGGAGGCCCTCAATGACCATAGATCGAACCTATCCTATTTTTACAGTGCGATGGCTGGCTATTCACGGACTAGCTGTACCTACTGTTTTTTTCTTGGGATCAATATCAGCAATGCAGTTCATCCAACGATAAAACAAATTCCAACTATAGAACTATGACACAATCAAACCCGAATGAACAAAATGTTGAATTGAATCGTACCAGTCTATACTGGGGTTTATTACTCATTTTTGTACTTGCTGTTTTATTTTCCAATTACTTCTTCAATTGAGAGAAAGAAAGAGACTAATAAGAATTCTCTTATCCCATTTGGAAGGATACCATCCTTATAACTACCCATGACTGTTTTTGTCTCTAGCATGACCAATTGATAAAATGTGGAGGAAAGTAGGGGAAATGGCCGATACTACTGGAAGAATTCCTCTTTGGCTGATAGGTACTGTAGCTGGTATTGCTGTGATTGGTTTAGTAGGTGTTTTCTTTTATGGTTCATATTCTGGATTGGGTTCATCTCTATAGTAATCGGAGGGACCAGATTGTAAACATGAAAAAGTAGGAGCTTAGCGGGTCCTTACCCCCCTTTATCTGATTAGAGCGGAAAGGACCCGCGGAATTTTTATTTTACTCTTATAACGCGAATTGAATCTATTCGATTCACTCTTATGAAGCAACAAGAAAAAGAGATCACTCGAGGATCCAATATCTTATTCCACGAAGGAAGTATCCTGAAAATCCTTGATTTAGTTTCGAGTAATAAACTAATAAAACCTTAATCAAAACTATTCAACTAGCCTAAAAATAAAAAAACCTTCAATGGAAGAGTTTACTTTTTTTTTGCAAAATTTCTGTAAATTTGAAGTTGAACTTAATTAAACAAGCCAAGCAATTTGCTCACAATCACAAGAAATTTTTCCCCCGCCATATTTTCTTCCCCTCTGTTTGTCCACTACCTCGGCTAAACCTAAGCAAAAGAAAAAGAGGTCCAAGAGACAGACCCGAATAAAGAAGAAATAGTAATCTTTGACGAATTAGGAAGAAAAAGGATTCTTATTTTGATACAAGAAGAATCGGCACAAGAAAAAGGCTTTTTCTTGTGCCGAATAGACGATTAAGAAGACCTGCAATCCCTCCGAAAAAGAAGAAATTTTAATTTGATTGTTCTCGCCTTTGCCTTGGATTCTCTTCTTTTGCATGGGATATAAATAAGGAATTCCAGACATCTCATAAACAAAAAGCAGTCTAAACAAAAAAAGGATTTCCAAAATAGATCATAGATAATTCTAGCAATTGCCAATAAATCGAGGCTTTTTACCAACTTGATGGTAAGAAATCCCGGGACCTAGAAATTCATTTCGTACAATTGAACCTTTTCAAACTGTTTCTTTTTGAGAACCAAAAAAACTTGTGCCAAAATAACGGATGCGAAGAAGAACAAAAGGCCTTGGACACGTAATGGATCCTGAAGCACGATTTCTGCGTCCCCCTGACCAAAACCTCCCACATTAGGATTGCTTGTTAATGGTTGATCAAGCTTGATGGATTCCCCCTCTGAAACAAGAAGTTCTGGTCCGGGAGGTATAATATCAATCACTTGGCGTCCATCTGATGCATCAACTATGGATATTTCATACCCCCCCTTTTCTTTACGTAGTATTTTTCTTACTATACCTGTTGACGTAGCATTATAGACTGTATTGTTACTCTTGCTACCATCAGGATAGATCTGTCCTCTTCCTCGGTTTCCCCCTACATATATGGGATATTTTAAGAAATGAGCATCTTTCTTCGTAGCAGGATCAGGGGAAAGAATGGGAAAGACAATTTCACTATATTTCTTACCGGGAACAGGGCCTATCACAAGAATGTTTTTTTTATCGGGACGATAACTCTGAAAAGCAAGATTTCCTATCTTTTCTTTTAACTCAGGGGAAATACGATCGGGCGGCGCTAATTCGAATCCCTCGGGCAAAATAAGAACAGCACCTACATTCAACCCTCCCTTTTTTCCATTAGCAAGAACTTGTTTCAATTGCATATCATAAGGAATTCGAAGAACTGCTTCAAATACAGTATCGGGAAGCACAGCTTGGGGAACTTCAATATCGACGGGCTTGCTAGCTAAATGGCAATTGGCACATACAATTCGTCCAGTTGCTTCTCGTGGGTTTTCATAACCCTGCTGCGCAAAAATGGGATATGCATTTGAAATAGATGTCCGAGTTATTACGTATATCATGATCGATACAGAAATCGATCGAGTTATCTGTTCCTTTACCCAAGAAAAAGTATTTCTATTTTCCATGTCCAATCGCAGATCCCAGAATTTCTACAATAAATTAGATAGGTAGCTAAGCTAATCTAGTTCCCTATACACGAATCTGTTGTCATTCTACTGCAACAGTTGTACTGCAATGATGAATACCTTAAAGTAGGTATAAATAGAAAGAATTTTGCTAAAATGGAAAAGGGCTTTCTTTCTAAAAAAAGATGCTTGCTAATTTGATTAATATTAATATCGGGAGATCAAATGAATTTATGCTTCACTAATTGAATGATAAATGACTACAAGCGAAGGAGATAGACGATTTAAACAAAAAAAGACCCAAAATTTCAAACATGTATCTAGAATTACTGGAAAACTACAAACAAAAATAGTGAAAATAAGCTCGTTAGGAGCCCATCCAAAATCGTTGTAGACCCAACGAATTACTAGTTCCCAACCACGGGTGGAGTGAAATCCAACAAAAAAATCAGTAACTAAAAGAATAAAAAAAGCTTTTATTGAGTCATTTAAATTATAGAAGAATTCCTGAACCCAAGAATTCAAAATGACAAGTTCCTCTTTACCCAGAAAAAAAGAACCACTTAGAATAGCCAAACAGATTATATTTGTCGAGAAATGCAAAATGGTATGGAGATGATCCTCATTATTTATTTTGACCCATTGTATTATTTCCTTGTGTATTCCTGTAGGAGGTTTTTGTACATGTGTCTTTAGTTTCCCTTTTATCATCTCGTCCAAGAGAGAAAGTTCTTCTAATTCTATGAATCTTTCTAGAATCCTTTTCTCTTGAATATCAGTTAAGAGAGTTTCGGATTGCCTGGTATTCCACCAATTCTTAATCCAAAGTTCCAGACATTTGTTAAATGAGGAAGAGACCCCCCAAGGCAAAAGTACGATAAATACAAGATATAGTAAAGAAGGCAATGCTTTCTTTTTTTTCATTTTTGATCTGTAAATGGAGTTGTTAATGAATATGCTTCATTCGCTGACTCTATTCCATTCCCTGACTCTATATGATGATATTTCTATTTCATGATATTTCTATTTCTTTGAAGCAAAAACTCTATAGGTTTGATACCCTGTATCTATTCTTCTTTTTTGTATATTAGTTATTAGTGGAATTTCAGTGCATTGGGTTCTTTCTTAGATCTAGATGGAATGAAATAGTGAAATAGAATAAAAAAAAAGCCCTTTCGGATGAAAAAGGAAGAATAGTATGCGATATATCTAACTTGGATAAAAAAAAATTAAAAGCAAATTTCTCTTATCCTCGTTTGTTCCTTCCTTTAGATAAATACTTAAAAATCCCCTTACAATAACAAATCCAATTTAGAAGGGACTTCCTCCCTGTGTTGAGAAAACTTTTCTTCTTCCAATTCTTCTTTTCTTCATTCAACTCAGTTCAAAAAAGATACCTCAAAATACTTCAATTGGTACGCGCAAGAAATAGGCCAATTCGGCAGCTTTTTGTTCAATTTCTCGTGGAGTAAAAAATTTATCATCAGTACGAGTCAAGGGAATGATCCCCTGGCCCCGGATTTCCATATAAAGAATACGACGAGGATAAAGACCCTCTTTAACCTGAATTCTAATTGATTGGATATCCCGCATAAGGAATCGAAGGAAGACGCGACGTTTTATTCCAGGGAATCCCCAACGAAAAATGCACACTATTCCCTCTTTTCTATCGAATCGGTCATAACCACTACCTACATTCCACAAAATAGTACACCACAAGTAGGAGCTAATGAATAGGCCTGCGATTCCGTAGAAAGACATCACGACCCCCTGCGGAAAAAAAAGAATTTCTTGAGATGGAAGTATAGATATAATATTCTTACCAAGATAACTGGAAATCCCAACCGATAAGAATCCTAGTGAACCTAGAAAAAGAATACAGGCCCAGAAAAAATTACCCCTTTTTCGAGAACCTTTTAGAAGTTCTACCCATATGTGTTCTGATCGCCAATTCATATTAGATATACTAAATCCAGCAGCGGTCGATTGAAATTGAGAGAATAAGCTAAATAATTTTGACTTTACTTTTTTTGATTCTGAAATCGCCTTCAGCAACTAGTACTCCTGTGAAATAATAGGTTAGATACATTGACTTTCTATTCAAAAAATATTCGTTGATTCAATTAAAATAAATAAAATAAAACTCGCTATACCTGGCTCTGCATATTCATGCATTTATGCTCGTAGCCTATATCCGCATCCATAACCGTTTTTCATTTGTGTGTAGAAAGTGTGTGTAGAAAAAGCCACATACCCTACCATATTATATTACTTACACTAAAAAATACTAGACAATCTTATTTTTTTGCACATAAAGAAATAAAGAAGTCATTGCAATTGCCGGAAATACTAAGCCTACTAAAGGCACGAAAATAGAAGGTAAGTTTAAATCCGTCATGGAATAGGTGTCTCAATTCAAATTTACTATTTCTATCTAGTCGAAAAATATCTTAAGATTCTTATGATATAATTAAGTATATCTATTATAAGGAATATTGACTATTGTATTGTATTTTTTATTTTTAGTTTGAAAAATATTCTGTAAAAAAAATGAAAGGATAATAAGAAAATTCCAAAAAAGGAGAACTAATTAAAAAGATTTTATTTTGATTTTCCCATCCTCATGGCCTTTCTATCTTTCTAATCTAATTTGAAATTGGATTCAAAAGAAAGCGGTTAGAATTTACTTCCTGCATACATACTTCTCTAGAAGCGCATACAATAATGCGTGGTAAAGGCGGAAAAATAGTATATTCAATCAAAATCAAAGGGCAAATTATCTTACCTACTATAGATCCCCTACTACCCTCTTAGACTTTAAAAGGCGATATACCACCCAAAGAAAGGGTATGAAAATGCCGGGTGGAGTTAGCTTTTCGACGAAGACCTGTCCCGTGCAGCGAAGCCCTGTTAGTAAGACCCCCCGCAATAATGGATTATAGAAGAATATTATTCCAAATACTCCTCTGGACGCATATAGTAGCATTGCGATTCCGAATCTTTTTTATTTATGAATATGAACAGAAAAAATTCATTGTATCGTTGGGTCGGAGCGGAGGTTTGGTCCAGAAAAATTAGAAACAAAACGTCTACTCTACCGCATTGAAGTCTATAGCGCTGTATTTCCACGAAAGTATAATTCTTACCATCAGGATACGATCCTTTCTTTTGAACTAAACGTCTCTACGATGGGTCCAGGTTCTATGTCCAATCCCAAATCAAGGATTTCTCGCTCTTGATCGGAGTCATAAACTAAAAAAAAACTACCTTTTTATCCTTTTTCTCAAGGTTATAGAAAACTTCCTTATCTAGTTCTAGCATTTTGAAAAAAAAAAAATGCTTCTTTTTTTACACACAGTTCGAGTCACTTGTTGACTCACGATTACGCCTGTTAAAAGTTTCAAACGTCCTCTTTTTTGAAATTGAAAGAGAGTCCTATAAAAAGGTCTAACTTCCAAACTATGTCTTTTTTCATTCATTCTCCTTTAGTTTTTTTCTCTATCTAGAAGTGGAATAGAATAACCCGGTTGAAGGGTAATGATCATACGTCTGTAATGCATTGTATGGCCCAGAATAGGTCCTATTCTTCTACCTTTTCCAGGTAGTCGATGGCTATTCACAGCTACCACCTTAACACCAAAGAAGAGTTCGACCCAATGCTTTATTTCTGTCTTAGTGAATCCCGATTCGACATTAAAAGTATATTGATTCTTTCCCAATAAACGAAGACTTTTTTCTGTAAATACTGCGTATTTGATTCCATTATCATTATCATATGATAATACTATATTTTATTATTTTATTATTTTATTTGTATTTCTTTATTGTATTATACCTTAATATATATATTCTAGATATATAGAATAGACGAATCTCAATTTGTCAAGTCTCATGATCATATCATGATCTATTTTTATTCGGCTCAATCTTTTTTTTCTAAAAAAGATTGAGCCGAGTTTAATTGCAATCAATTAGAAGAATAAAGAAGAATTACTGCATTTCATAACTGATTTTTTTCTCTTTTTATTTCGTTTCTTTTTTATTTATACCTTCTTTATCTTTAGTTTTATCTAGTTAATCAATAGTATCTACCGGCTCGAACTCGAATTTGATCGCCTTCCATACTTCACAAGCTGCGGCTAGTTCAGGACTCCATTTGCAAGCTGCTCGGATAATTTCATTACCTTCGCGAGCAAGATCGCGCCCTTCGTTACGAGCTTGTACACAGGCTTCTAAAGCCACTCGATTAGCTGCTGCACCAGGTGCATTTCCCCAAGGATGTCCTAAAGTTCCTCCACCAAATTGTAATACAGAATCGTCCCCAAAGATTTCGGTCAGAGCTGGCATATGCCAAACATGAATACCACCTGAAGCTACCGGTATAACACCTGGCATGGATACCCAGTCCTGAGTGAAAAAGATACCGCGAGCACGATCTTTTTCAATAAAATCATCGCGCAATAAATCAACAAAACCTAAAGTCATTTCGCGTTCCCCTTCTAACTTACCTACTACTGTACCGGAGTGGATATGATCTCCCCCAGACATACGCAATGCTTTAGCTAATACACGGAAATGCATACCATGATTTTTCTGTCTATCAATAACTGCATGCATTGCACGGTGAATGTGAAGAAGTAGGCCATTGTCGCGGCAATAATGAGCCAAAGTAGTATTTGCGGTGAATCCCCCAGTTAAGTAGTCATGCATTACAATAGGAACCCCTAATTCTCTTGCAAATACAGCTCTCTTAATCATTTCTTCACATGTACCCGCAGTCGCATTCAAGTAATGCCCCTTGATTTCACCGGTTTCGGCCTGTGATTTATAAATAGCTTCGGCACAAAAGACAAAACGGTCTCTCCAGCGCATAAATGGTTGTGAGTTTACGTTTTCATCATCTTTGGTAAAATCAAGTCCACCACGTAGACACTCATAACACGCTCTACCATAATTTTTTGCGGATAATCCCAATTTTGGTTTAATAGTACATCCCAATAAAGGACGACCGTACTTGTTCAACTTATCTCTTTCAACTTGGATACCATGAGGCGGGCCTTGGAAAGTTTTTGAATAAGTAGGGGGAATTCGTAGATCCTCCAAACGTAGAGCACGTAGGGCTTTGAAACCAAATACGTTACCTACAATGGAAGTAAACATGTTAGTAACGGAACCCTCTTCAAATAGGTCTAATGGATAAGCTACATAACAGATCCATTGGTTGTCTTCCCCAGCAACAGGCTCGATGTGATAGCATCGTCCTTTGTAACGATCAAGACTGGTAAGTCCATCAGTCCAAACAGTTGTCCATGTACCAGTAGAAGATTCGGCAGCTACTGCAGCCCCTGCTTCTTCGGGCGGAACCCCAGGCTGAGGACTTACTCGGAATGCTGCCAAGATATCAGTATCCTTAGTTTCATACTCTGGGGTGTAGTAAGTCAATTTATAATCTTTAACACCAGCTTGAAATCCAACACCTGCTTTAGTTTCTGTTTGTGGTGACATAAGTCCCTCCCTATAACTCTTGAATTAAGAATTCTCACAATAACAGGGTCTACTCGATGTTAATTAGGCGTAAATGAAACTTTAGCAAAAATCTCGTAAAACAAAAAGGATATTCAATTAATATAATATCAACTCATTAAAGAAAATTGAGGGCATGCTTAGGTTAATGAATATGTTTCATTCATATATAATGCGTACACCCTGTGTATGTTCTATCCTATAGGAATTCCAATATAGGAATTCGATAGGAATTGAGTTGTTGTTATGGTAAGTTAACACGGTTCGTTATTAAACCATGGATTTGATTTACCAAATCCATAATTATTGTATACTCTTTGATAGATATAGCGCAACCCAAATTAATTCCTAATCCTTATTTTACAAGTTCTTAATAGTTCTCTTTTCTTATTTTGAATGCAAATACCTAACTAAATACTAATAAAATTCTTTGTTGACAGCAATCTATGCTTCACAGTAGTATATATTTTGTATATCGAAGTCCTAGATAGGAAAGTAGAGTAGGCACAGATCCTCCACAAAAGGCAAAATGTATATGAAAAAAAAGATTGATTGAACTTTCCAATGGACTCATTCCATGAGTAAACGATTGAATGGGATTCGCTTGGGCAACGAAATCAAGTCCTGGTCCCCTTTTCTCTCTTATTGAATTAACTAATTCATTTCCTTTTTACTTTTGGATTTTTTTTGATTTGATTTGGCATTATTCAACAATAAAAAAAGAAAAATTTCGACAAATTCCTTTTTTTTAATTATGTGATAATTATGAGAACCAATCCTACTACTTCTCCTCCCGGGGTTTCCACAATTGAAGAAAAAAGTACAGGTCGTATCGATCAAATTATTGGACCCGTGCTGGATGTCACTTTTCCCCCAGGCAAGTTACCTTATATTTATAACGCTTTGGTAGTCCAGAGTAGAGACACTGCCGATAAGCAAATTAATGTGACTTGTGAGGTACAACAATTATTAGGAAATAATCGAGTTAGAGCTGTAGCTATGAGTGCTACGGACGGGTTGATGAGAGGAATGGAAGTGATTGACACGGGAGCTCCTCTCAGTGTTCCGGTCGGTGGAGCTACTCTCGGACGAATTTTCAACGTTCTTGGGGAGCCTGTTGACAATTTGGGTCCTGTAGATAGTAGTGCAACGTTCCCTATTCATAGATCTGCGCCTGCCTTTATCGAGTTAGATACGAAATTATCCATCTTTGAAACAGGTATTAAGGTCGTCGATCTTTTAGCTCCTTATCGACGTGGAGGAAAAATAGGACTATTTGGGGGGGCTGGAGTAGGTAAAACAGTACTGATCATGGAATTAATCAATAACATTGCTAAAGCTCATGGGGGCGTATCCGTATTCGGTGGAGTAGGGGAACGGACTCGTGAAGGAAATGATCTTTATATGGAAATGAAGGAATCCGGAGTAATTAATGAAAAAAATATTGAGGAATCAAAGGTAGCTCTAGTCTATGGCCAAATGAATGAACCACCGGGAGCTCGTATGAGAGTTGGTTTAACTGCCCTAACTATGGCGGAATATTTCCGAGATGTTAATAAGCAAGACGTGCTTTTATTTATCGATAATATCTTTCGTTTTGTTCAAGCAGGATCAGAGGTATCCGCTTTATTAGGGAGAATGCCCTCCGCAGTGGGTTATCAACCTACTCTTAGTACAGAAATGGGTTCTTTGCAAGAAAGAATTGCTTCTACTAAAAAGGGATCTATAACTTCGATTCAAGCAGTTTATGTACCTGCAGACGATTTGACCGACCCTGCCCCTGCCACAACATTTGCACATTTGGATGCTACTACCGTACTTTCCAGAGGATTAGCTTCCAAGGGTATTTATCCAGCAGTAGATCCTTTAGATTCAACCTCGACTATGTTACAGCCTCGGATCGTTGGCAACGAACATTATGAAACTGCGCAAAGAGTTAAGGAAACTTTACAACGTTACAAAGAACTTCAGGACATTATCGCAATTCTTGGCTTGGATGAATTATCGGAAGAGGATCGTTTAACTGTAGCAAGAGCAAGAAAAATTGAGCGTTTCTTATCACAACCGTTCTTTGTGGCAGAAGTTTTTACTGGTTCTCCAGGAAAGTATGTTGCTCTTGCGGAAACTATTAGGGGATTTCAACTAATCCTTTCCGGAGAATTAGACGGCCTACCTGAACAGGCTTTTTATTTGGTGGGTAACATCGATGAAGCTAGCACGAAAGCTATAACCTTAGAAGAGGAGAACAAATCGAAGAAATGAAATTAAATCTTTATGTACTGACTCCTAAGCGAATTATTTGGGATTGTGAAGTGAAAGAAATCATTTTATCCACTAATAGTGGCCAAATTGGCGTATTACCAAACCACGCCCCCATTAACACAGCAGTAGATATGGGTCCTTTGAGAATACGCCTCCTCAACGACCAATGGTTAACAGCGATTCTGTGGAGCGGTTTTGCGAGAATAGTTAATAATGAGATCATCATTTTAGGAAATGATGCGGAACTGGGTAGTGATATTGATCCGGAAGAAGCTCAAAAGGCACTTGAAATAGCCGAAGCTAACTTGAGTAAAGCTGAGGGTACGAAAGATTTGGTTGAAGCGAAGCTCGCTCTCAGACGAGCTAGGATACGAATCGAGGCTGTCAATTGGATTCCCCCATCCAATTGAAGACAATCCAGTGGTTTATAGTTGATACAAAGAAAAAGGGAAGAGGGGTAGAAAAAGTTATTAGATAGCGAAGCGAAGTAAGTCCAATGCTATCTAGTAATTTTTCTACCTACTTACCTACTATTGGATTTGAACCAATGACTCCCGCCGTATGAAAGCAATACTCTAACCACTGAGTTAAGTAGGCAATTTATCACCACAAAGGAAGACCCATTACTTCGATCGATTATATATTGAATCCCTTTTCTAAGCAATACCGCTCTGTTATTGGTCTGTTATATACTAAATACTAAACTAAATACTAAACAGATACAGATCAAAGGGGTATCCTCTGGCATTAGAAAATATTCATCTTGACAAGAAATTATCTATATGTTAAGATATCTCTGATAAGGGCTATAGCTCAGTTCGGTAGAGCAACTCGTTTACACGTGCGCCAATGCTTTTCAAAGGAGCTTATTATGCAATGAACATAATCGATCTTATTGCAAAATCAATGTCTTACTTCATAGATTCGAGAGAATAGGAGAACAGTAGCCTGACAAACAGTCGGTTCAGTCCGATTCAGGTGCCAATTCAGGTGCCTAATCAAATAGAACCCTTATGGATTTGCTAGTTGATAAGGTAAATATCCAGCCCACTAAATGCTAGGCGTAATGAGGATAAGGGCCTCCAAAAAACTTCTTTTCGTTCTATGAACTTTAAGGTGTATGAAGTCTCATAGTTAACTCTTGCAGTGGAACGATAGAGACTCCATTTCACTTAGGTTGATTTAATTTAGACCGGAGGCAGACCTAAGTCAAGGTAATCCTCCTTTGAAACACTTTGGTATTGCTCCTAGATAGATCATAATACAAAAAATCAATCAGAGCACAGGGAGCCATCTCATTATCTTTCCGTAAAGAAAAACTATGGTGGACTAACTGATCTTTAAATCAGTTTATGAAAGAGCCCAATGCAAAAAAATGCATGTTGGGTCTTTGAAACAGTTCAAATCATTTCGATAATAATCCGTTTGATCTGTTTTACCGAGAAGGTCTACGGTTCGAATCCGTATAGCCCTAATATGCCCTTTTTTAGATTTTAGGATCTCTATCCTATGTTTTCTTTAGTTTAGTATAGTTTTCATTTTCTCATTAGTATTTGTTTATAGACTGGATAGGCGCCTGCGACATAGAATAGAGATAAAAGCATTACCAAAGGCTCATTCATCGAAAATCAAAATCATACAGACAGGAAAAGAAAAACGAATTTCTATCAAATCAATAGAAGAAAGGATCCTTTCCCTGATTTGAATCCCGTCCTCCTTCAAATAGGATATCTCTAGACTTCCCTATAATAACTGCAATGATTTTATCCATTTTGCGAATTCCTACTTTGTTTTAAGTATATTTATTACTTTGTTTATAGATACATTATGTAAATTGATCAACTTTAAATAGAAAAAATAAAGTAAAGAGTAAATAAGAAAACAGAATATTCTGTCTCATAGTTCTGAAATAGAGTTCTTTATTTTTATTTTATAGTATTACTTCTCATTAATTATACTGCATAGATTAGTCCTACTATCTTAATTAGGTTCTAATTTAGTAGTATTCTCATTTTTATTTAATAGTCTCTTATTATTTTATTATTAAATATTAAATAAAGGATAGAGCTATTCTTTTTTCTAGAGATTCTAGAGAAAGCGAGACAAAGTGAAACGAGAAAGTTTTCTTTATATAAGAATTAGATCTACATACACCATATCTAAATAGAATGGAAATCCAAAAGAAAGGGAGTTGGGATTCCATTGGATGAATCTTTAAAGAAGATGCAGCACAGAGGAAACAAAGGCTAAACTTAAACTAAGCGCTTTTGTTTGAACAAAAAAGATTCTTGTTTCACCGAGGAAAAGAGAGAAGTTCTGGATAAATTGACAATGCTGAATTGAATTGACTAATTTAAGTTCCGCCTATTCCACATTAATGGGAGTACATTATGTTTCTGCTTCACGAATATGATATTTTTTGGACATTTCTAATAATAGCAAGCC
This sequence comes from Triticum urartu, assembly GCF_056163025.1. Taxonomy (NCBI): domain Eukaryota; kingdom Viridiplantae; phylum Streptophyta; class Magnoliopsida; order Poales; family Poaceae; genus Triticum; species Triticum urartu. The sequence continues at coordinate 5,868,174 of NW_028260368.1, read as the reverse complement.
TTATTCCTATTTTGGCATTTTCGATTTCAGGACTTTTAGCCCCGGTTAGTGAAGGACCAGAGAAGCTTTCTAGTTATGAATCGGGTATAGAACCCATGGGAGGGGCTTGGGTACAATTCCGAATACGCTATTATATGTTTGCGCTCGTTTTTGTTGTTTTTGATGTGGAAACCGTCTTTCTATACCCTTGGGCAATGAGTTTCGACGTATTGGGTGTATCCGTTTTTATCGAAGCTTTGATTTTCGTGCTTATCTTAGTTGTTGGTTTAGTTTATGCATGGCGAAAAGGAGCCTTGGAATGGTCTTAACTGAATATTTAGACAAAAAAAAAGAAGGAAAAGATTCTATTGAGACAGTTATGAATTTGATTGAGTTTCCCTTACTTGACCAAACAAGTTCCAATTCTGTTATTTCAACTACACCAAATGATCTTTCGAATTGGTCAAGACTCTCCAGTTTATGGCCCCTTCTATACGGTACCAGTTGTTGTTTCATTGAATTTGCTTCATTAATAGGCTCACGATTCGACTTTGATCGTTATGGATTGGTACACCAAGATCAAGTCCTAGGCAAGCAGACCTAATTTTAACAGCCGGTACGGTAACAATGAAAATGGCTCCCTCTTTAGTGAGATTATACGAGCAAATGCCTGAACCAAAATACGTCATTGCTATGGGAGCCTGTACTATTACAGGGGGAATGTTCAGTACGGATTCCTATAGTACTGTTCGGGGAGTTGATAAGTTAATTCCTGTGGATGTCTACTTGCCGGGCTGCCCACCTAAACCGGAGGCAGTTATAGATGCCCTAACAAAACTTCGTAAGAAGATATCGCGAGAAATAGTTGAGGATCAAACTCTATCTCAAAATAAAAATAGATGTTTTACTACCAGTCACAAGCTTTATGTTAGGCGCAGTACTCATACAGGAACTTATGAGCAAGAATTGCTCTATCAATCACCATCTACATTAGATATATCTTCTGAAACTTTTTTCAAATCCAAAAGTTCAGTACCTTCCTACAAATTAGTGAATTAGGAGAGGGGCTCTTTTGTGTAGAAAAATAAAAAGCAGGGCAATCTTTCAAACTTGCATCCGAAATGTGAAATATTTATACAAAGAGGGAGAGATGAAGACAATGCAGCAGGGTTGGTTATCTAATTGGCTAGTCAAACATGAGGTGGTTCATAGATCTTTGGGCTTTGATCACCGAGGAATAGAGACTTTACAAATAAAAGCAGGGGATTGGGATTCCATTGCTGTCATTTTATATGTATATGGTTACAATTATTTACGCTCCCAATGTGCTTATGATGTAGCACCCGGTGGATCTTTAGCTAGCGTGTATCATCTTACGAGAATACAATATGGTATAGATAATCCAGAAGAAGTCTGCATAAAAGTCTTTGCCCAAAAGGATAATCCTAGAATTCCGTCTGTCTTCTGGATTTGGAGAAGTGCCGATTTTCAAGAACGCGAATCTTATGATATGGTGGGAATCTCTTATGATAATCATCCGCGCCTTAAACGTATCCTAATGCCTGAAAGTTGGATAGGCTGGCCCTTACGTAAGGATTATATAACCCCCAATTTTTATGAAATACAAGATGCTCATTGAATGATAAGAAATTCATGCTCACTTATACAACACAACTCCAGATTTTATTCAAGTCAAGGAATATTTTTAGGTTCTTTTCCTAGATGAAACGGAATACCTATTTATAATTAATTCCTAATTATACAAAAGCATTCCAGATAGACTGAGCAAAAAAAGGGTTTCATTTGGATTCCCCTATTTTGAAAATCGCATATTAATTTCCTTCATATGAACAGAAAAATAGGATGACTCAAAGAAGTTCTCTACCAGGAACTTTGTACCGCGCACATTACTTAGCACAACTAGGAAAATAAGATAAGATAAAGATAAGCAAGACTAAAAAAATATTCGTCGGAATAGCGGAATACAAAATTAAGAAACGCAAAAAAATAAAGGGGAATCTCACCCCCTTCTTTATCATAAAGAAAAGATATATTTTAAAACTTCTTTAAAAAGAAAAAGAAGTGCCTCTATATTTATATTATAGATTTATCCACTTAGATGAATAAATATTATTAATGAATATGTATCACAATCCATCTCGAGGTATTTGGATCAATACCTATTCGGTGGATCTTTTTTTTTTTTTTCTCTGCCAGGAACCAGATTTGAACTGGTGACACGAGGATTTTCAGTCCTCTGCTCTACCAACTGAGCTATCCTGACCTTTTCTTGTGCATCATCCTAGTAGAGTATTTGTATCTATGTCAATTAAAAGGACTAAAAATTAATTAAAGTATTTCAAATTTTAAATTTGAAAATGGGGGGGGTAGTCCTATGCATTGTGCATGGTTTACTTAAATAAAACTTAAAAATAGAGTGAATAACCAAGATTTCTTGCCGATACTCTAATAAAAAAGAAATCTATTCAATGAATAGGATAAGATCCATTGAGTTCTCTTCGCATTCCTTTGTGAAAGAGTAGAATGAGAAAGCTAATGAATCTTAAACCCATTGCATTGATAAAAAGAAAAAAAAGTGCATTGATAAAAAGAAAAAAAAAAAGAGGATAAATAATAATAATATAGTATAGTTAGGGAATAAAAGAGGATTTGGGGATAGAGGGACTTGAACCCTCACAACTTATAAAGTCGACGGATTTTCCTTTTACTAGAAATTTCATTGTTGTCAGTATTGACATGTAGAATGGGACTCTCTCTTTGTCCTCGTCCGATTAATCCACTTTTTTAAAGATCTCGAAAACTTTGAATTTTAATTGAAGAATTTGATTATTCAATATTCGATTGGAGTGGATTCACAATAATGAAAAAAAAAAATTATGATATGAGTTTTTTATTTCATAATCATTATCATTTCTAATTTCATTTTTAAAAAAGATAAAGAACCTATATTATAATTAGAATATAATATGAGTTCTGTGATTAATCGTTTGCTATGTCAGTATCTATACGTGTTTATTAAATGTATAAGGTATAAAACCCCTCTTTCTCTAATTTAGAACTAGAAGGAATTCCACTAACAACACAACGTAATTAACTCGATTCGTTAGAACAGCTTCCATTGAGTCTCTGCACCTATCCTTTTCCTTTGTATTCTAGTTCGAGAACCCCTTGTTTTCTCAAAACACGGATTTGGCTCAGGATTGCCCTTTTTTAATTCCAGGGTTTCTCTGAATTTGGAAGTTACCACTTAGCAGGTTTCCATACCAAGGCTCAATACAATCAAGTCCGTAGCGTCTACCGATTTCGCCATATCCCCATTTCCCTCTTCTTTGAGACCAGGATTCCTTGTGTAATTTCATCCATCTCTTAGTTTTTTTTTTGAATCATTGAGTTCATCACTCAACGTAGTCTAGCAGTTCAGTTCGACTCTATTTGAGAGACCTCGCTTGCTTATTGCAATTCAGAATTGAATTGATTCTATCCTTGATGTATTTGCAATTCAATCCGAATCAATATATCCAAAAGTTTTTATCTCCCCCACCTCCCGTCTTACTTTTTTATAGTATTCAAAATTATACTATAACGCTTGATATTTATTCTTTTTTTCTAATCAGAATTAGCAATTTTATTTACTCTGACTCTATGTTCCCCTTAGTGAAATATTAATCCTCAAATTATTAACAAATAATAAAGTCTATAATGATCGAATGAAAATACCAATAAATTCTATAATTTTATTTTTTAATATCCTATAGTTAAGCATATCAAGCTAACTTTATCTTTAAGAAGTTTTAGTATTTTTTTATTTTTATAAGTATAACTTCAAATTTAGAACTAGTTAATAGCTAAGATTAATAACTAATATCTGAGATTTTACGGATTTCCTATACTATACCTATTTCTATTTGTTACACTATTTCCGTTATGTAAGCCCACTTAGCTCAGAGGTTAGAGCATCGCATTTGTAATGCGAGGGTCATCGGTTCAAATCCGATAGTCGGCTTTTTTTTCTCTATCGATGTTCTACGAACAAGAATCTCTTTTTTTCCGAATTAAATGGAGAATCCAGGATCTTTTATGTTTTTTACCTTACAATTTTGCTAGATACAAAACAATAAAATAAATAATATATATACAAAAAAAAAAGATTTTGATGAAATTCCATTTTTTGGGGTACTTTAGTTGATTTTACTCTGTTTATCCTGTAGTTTAATTCAGTTTTAATTTCGATGTATTCTGTAATGTAAATACAATGAAATTAATTGTGTAAAATGAAATTTCAATAAAATAAAAAAAGGAGTCTTCATGTCCCGTTATCGAGGACCTCGTTTAAAAAAAATACGCCGTCTGGGAGCTTTACCAGGACTCACTAGAAAAACACCTAAATCCGGAAGTAATCTTAAAAAAAAATTCAATTCTGGGAAAAAGGAGCAATATCGTATTCGTCTTCAAGAAAAACAGAAATTGCGTTTTCATTATGGTCTGACAGAACGACAATTACTTAGATATGTACATATCGCTGGAAAAGCAAAAAGGTCAACAGGCCAGGTTTTACTACAATTACTTGAAATGCGTTTGGATAATATCCTTTTTCGATTGGGTATGGCTTCAACCATTCCTGGGGCCCGCCAATTAGTCAACCATAGACATATTTTAGTTAATGGTCGTATAGTCAATATACCAAGTTTTCGTTGCAAACCCCGAGATATTATTACTACGAAAGATAACCAAAGATCAAAAGGTCTGGTTCAAAATTATATTGCTTCATCGGACCCGGGGAAATTGCCAAAGCATTTGGCGATTGACACGTTGGAATATAAAGGACTAGTAAATAAAATCCTAGATAGGAAGTGGGTCGGTCTCAAAATAAATGAGTTGTTAGTTGTAGAATATTACTCTCGTCAGACTTGAACTTAACGAAAAAAGGAAAGGTTCATAGAATTTTCTTCCCCTTCCCCTTTCCCCGAACTAAATCGCCCTAAGACCATTACCATTAATTTGTATTTTCCCATCAACTAGCTAAAATTGATTAACCCTAGGATTAGGATCCTTTTTTCTTTTTTCCTCTATGTGTATTTTACATACCACAGTAATTTGCTATAGAGAATTTCTAATTTCTATTAAATCAAAATAAGATAATATAAGATATTATATTATTGCTGGAAAAAATTGTTATTTGATTTGATACATTGTGATCCTTAACGTTGATGAATTAAGAAAAACGGAAAGAGAGGGATTCGAACCCTCGGTAAACAAAAGTCTACATAGCAGTTCCAATGCTACGCCTTGAACCGCTCGGCCATCTCTCCTACATAACTTATTATGGAAAATAAACTGAGTGAATAGCGAGTTTTCTTATTCCTGCAGTACAGGTACAACCGCAACCACTCGGGGGTTCCATAGTTCTATTGGAAAAATTCCTTTTGATCTAAGTGGAAGGATACAGGATTTTTTACTAGAAATTGCGCTCGCTATAAAATAAAAGTTTTAATTTGGGTTTTCCCGCAACTAAAGAAAAAGAAAATGGAAGAATTCTTCTTATTGCATAATAAAATAAAGAAACCTTAGAATTCCGTTTGCATAAGATACGCTACACCATACTATCGAAATCAAAAATAGGGTATGAGACAATTAATAACTTTGAAAACACGAAATAGTTGATAACATAAGTTGTTGTTCAGAAATAGGAAAGTGGAATGAAATCCAGTCTTAGTCAAATATTTCATATCTCTTCGTGTCCAAGCAGAAGGAAAAGGATACAATTTGAGCTGAGCGGAAAATCCATATCTCTCTTATCCATTTAAAGCATATGGATTTAGAGTAGAGCATATGGATCAATCTATTTATAATTATAAGAATCGAATGTGTTTGTTTTTATGTTATTTTGTGAAGGAATGAAAACAATTCTATATAGAATGGGTTGGGAATTATGCCTAGATCCCGTGGAAATGGAAATTTCATTGATAAGACCTCCTCAATTGTAGCCAATATTTTATTGCGAATAATTCC